>NC_086449.1:432352297-432432297 GCF_028390025.1 Pseudophryne corroboree | reverse complement strand
TAGTTGCTTGGCTCAACTGCTTGAGAAATATCTGGCTTGTTCAATTAACATCAAGATGAATAATTAACACATGCCTACAATCAGTCAGTAGATAATAACTGTATTTTACACTTTTCTGATGGGATAGGAATTGAAAAGTGTGAACATTTATATATATATATATATATATATATATATATATATAGAAATACAGGCCATGACTTAAAAGCTGAGTACTTGGAGAAAACAAAATATTGAATATACAAAATGACTTCCACATAGATAGTACTTGGGGTGATTATTAAAAGATAACGCCACCTAAAACTGAAAAATCAGATGAACTAAATAAAACCTGGTCCCTAGAGGTTACTTAACTGGGTTCCTCAGTGCTGTAATTACCTTGTTCCTGCACACTCCTGTAGGCAGCAGGGCAAGCATGACACCGTGTCCTAGCATTGGAGAACCCACTGTTCATATTTGTATACAATGGGTGATTCTCATGCACAGGAGCGATTATAGGCAGACTGTGCCAAGGTGCTGCTGCAATCCTGCTCGCAATGAGAATTTCATGGAGAATTGATTGATAGGAGGTGACCGTTTGGAGGAGTTTACGGTGGGAGTGGTTGGGAAAACGCAGGCGTGTCTTGGCCGTTTTCAGGGCGTGTATCTGCTGACGGCTGTGAGCTCGTAATTGCAAAAACGTGGTGTCTGAGTCGCTGATGCTGTGTCCTGTCTGCGTAGCCATAAACCAACCCTTACCCCCAATGTTCCTTATTTATTTGTATACAGAGCCGGCCATAGGCATAGGCAAACTAGGCAATTGCCTAGGGCATTTGATATGCCATGGGGCATCAGCAACTTCTGCTGATTAAAATGATATGGGGCATGCCTATATTCTGTGTGTAGCATTTCATATGCAGATACAGCCACAGTCTCACACAGTATATAGGCATGCTGCATATCATTTTAATCGGCAGAAGCGGCTTGTGCATCCTAGCCACATAGCTATGCAAATAAGATGCATTTTAATTTTTAAAAAAAGGTGCCCGACTTTAGCATTGAGGCAAGATTTATGAGGACACATCTGTATCCAAGCAGAGGCAGAGGTCACAGTGTTAGTGGCAGTGTGAGTGCTGTGTGCATGTGAGTGGGTTGGTTGTGCAGTAGTGTTCGGAATATGTGTAAGGAGCATTATGTGTGTAAAAATGCGCTAATAATATGCAGCAAATGTGTAGGGGGCACCATGTGTATCATTATGTGTATAAGGGCATTAATAATGTGCGGCATATGTGTAAGGTACATTATGTGTAAAAGGGCATTAATAAAGGTTGTCATAATGTGTAAGGCGCATTATGTTTATAAGGACATTAATAATGTGTCTCATACAGTATGTGTAAGGGGCATTACTGTGTGAATTTATGTGTATAAATGCATTACTGATGTGTGGCATTATGTGTATAAGGTGCTCTACTATGTGGCATTGCGTATAGAAAGGGCACTACTGTGTCGTCAAATGTGAATAAAGAGCAATAGGGTGTGGTGTAATGTGAATAAGGAGCAATTCAGTGTGATGTAATGTGAATAAGGGGCTCTACTGTGAGGAGTAATGTTTAAGGTAAAGTAATACTACTGTGAGATGTAATATGAATTATGGACACTATCGCATGATCAAATATGAATAAAGTTGCAGTACTGTGTGGCGTAATGGGAATTGGGGTTACTATTGTGTGGCCATGCCCCTTGCCAGCAAAAACACACCCCTTTTTGGGCTGTGCGCCAAATGTGCGAACTGTTCCTTTTTAAAATATAGGGGGTACAAACACCAAAATAAGGACTGCTATGGGTGAGAGGTGATGGTGCTGGGAAAGAGGTGCAAGGTCAGAGGCGGAACCAGTGGTGGTGCTAGGGGGCACCAGCCAAAATCTTGCCTAGGGCATCATATTGGTTAGGGCTCTTTTTGTATAAGCTGCAAAAGTCTATGCAATTGCAAAGGTTTTCTATAGCTTCCCTGGGCATCTCTTCATTTTTAGGGTTGCAGCTTCACTCGCTTACATTAGCAGCTCCATGGCTTAGATCATTGTAATTGAATTAGGCCCAATATTACACACAGGTTATTCAGCCCAAGGACCTGATTCAGCTTCAGACGCAATAGTCTGAAAATCGCAAACAAATGATTTTCAGGCTATTGCGCATGCGCGGACTGTCACCGCGCGAAAGCAGTCGTGTCCGGACCATTTTAGGGGCGGCCGCATGACTTGACAGGTGGCCCCTGCGGGGAAAAGCATGGCCACGCTGCACCTGCATACACAGTCTGGCTGAGTATTTAGGGGTCTACTTCTATTTGCAGAGTCTGCAATGTGGTCGAAATTGAATAGCGATCGCATCGCTGGGCTGCAATTAGCATGCTGGTAGGCCCCCGGCATGTGATCGTAAGCAGTTGCAGTTTTGCTATTTTAGCAAAAGTGCAATTGAAGCTGAAGGGTCTAAAACTGAATTTTCCGTTTACTGGAATTATCTTGGAAACAATTATTGATTTGCCATTGTAAAGGGGCATGCATACATAGCGATGTATGCTTAAATTCTAAGCAATCTCTCTGTGTGTCTGCTCCATAGCGATAGCTATCGCTGGTTCCAGATTGGCCAAATCCAGTTAGATTGCTTGCTTTACCGCTGGGTGAAGTGAGTGTCCCGTTCCCCCCACCCCCTCACTCAGCACAACCTTGTTTTGCCTTGTTAATGATTGCTGTTGTAAAAAAAAACCAGGCAAACTCGCACAAAAGTCCCACACCTCCGTAACTCAGAGGCTATTACATAGCCGAATATCTGAGTTCCTCCCCTGATGAGCAGACATTTCCCTGTTCCTACCCAGTGAAAGAACAGTGGAAATATCTTTCAGTCGGCCGCGACAGTGTATGCACTGCCCGATGTGGCCGACTTGTAACTTTAAAATATTGCATCAAATGGACATGCTGGGCAATTCGGCATGTCTGACTGATCAATATTTTGACCTATCTGTCGTTTGGTGTATATTAACTTAAAAAGCCATGTGGAGTAGTTATGGCCAAGACAATTTCTGGCATGCACCTTTAGGGGTATATTCAATTAGTGTCGAAACACAGTAGCATAGAAAATAAATAATAGTACAGCACATTCAAATGTATTCTTGCCATCATGCCTCCTTTTGGACTGCTGAGCTCCTGCCGTCTTCTGTCTTCTGGGCGGTTCTTCCTCCTCTTGATAGCCAGCAGGACGGGTGGAGTCCACACCTCCTCGAACTTCTTGGACCATGACAGGGTTCATGCACCTTTTTATAACTTCCTCCCAGGTCAGCCACTTTAAATTCAGAGCTGGACCACCTCCGGTTGCTGTCTCATGTCGGCGCTGAATCCCCATCTTTTTCTTGGTCTGTCTACGGCAATCACTGTAACGCTTCAAGCAGTTTCTGGTGCTCCGTCTGTTTCCAGATACTGCAGTGACTTGATCCGCGATGGTGTCCCAGATCTTCCTCTTTGTCTTTGCTGCTGTGGTCTGTGCCCTTGGTCCATACAGAACGTCATAGGACCTGTCGACGCCATCCACTAGGACACAGTTTTCCGCGTCGGTATACCGGGGTCCACGCGGATTCTTCTGTCCTGTGTCTTCTCCAGAGGCTTCCTCGTCTACATAGTAACATAGTAACTAAGGTTGAAAAAGACAATTGTCAATCGAGTTCAACCTATTTGTGGTCTCCTATGCAGTCTTATTTTAGGACTAGTTATTTTTATGTTAGGACTACTTATATTAACTATAATGTGTGACTACGTACCATAACCCTGAATATCTTTATCCAATAGGAATTTATCTAACCCATTCTTAAAGGTGTTGACTGAGTCCACCATTACTACTCTCTCAGGCAGGGAATTCCAAACACGCATTGTCCTTACTGTGAAAAAACCTTTTTACCTCAATGTGCGGAAACTCCTCTCCTCTAACCTAAGCGAGTGACCACGTGTCCTCTGTGCTGATCTTATAGAAAACAGGTCCCTCCCAAGCTCTGTGTATTGACCCCTTATATATTTGTAGATGTTGATCTTGTCTCCTCTTTTCCAATGTAAACATGCCTAGCCTTGCAAGCCTTTCCTCGTATTCCAGCGTCTCCATGCCCTTGATTAGTTTGGTCGCCCGCCTCTGAACCTTTTGTAGCTCCAGGATATCCTTCTTGGAATATGGTGCCCAAAATTGCACACTGTATTCAAGATGTGGCCGCACTAGTGATTTATATAATGGGAGTATAATACCCTCGTCCCTTGCGTCAATTCCCCGTTTTATGCATGCTAATATCTTATTAGCCTTCTTTGCTGCACTCCTACTTTGGGTACTGCTGCGTAATTTGTTATCTATGTGAACCCCTAAGTCTTTTTCCAGTACAGAATCCCGTAATATTACCCCATTTAGTGTGTAGGTGTAATTTTTGGTCTTGCCCCCACAGTGCATTACCTTACACTTGTCTGTGTTGAATCTCATTCTCCATTTTGCTGCCCATGCTTCCAGTTTAGTTAAGTCGGTCTGAAGAGACTCAGGATTACCCTCCGTATTTATAACCCTACACAATTTGGTATCGTCTGCGAAAATTGACACCATGCTCTCTAGACCTACTGTTAGGTCGTTGATGAAAATGTTGAACAAAAGTGGTCCGAGTACAGACCCTTGTGGCACACCACTTAGTACTTTAGTCCAATTTGAAAATGATCCATTGACCACAACGCGCTGCTCCCTATTATCTAACCAATTACTGACCCAAGTGCATATAGTGACTGATCCTCTGGCTGGCTTCTTGCCTTTTGGGGAAATAAAACATGCAATTAATACTATCACAATGGTCTGTAGGTATCCCTGGGAGTGTGTCAGTGTCCCTGGCAGTGCACAAAGATACCTGTCGGTGTGCATGGCAGTGCGCAAAGTAGCCCATGGGTGTGTCAAGTTGGATGCTATTGTGGCTGCAGGTGCTGACAGTAATTACCTGTCTAGGCCTTTTCTTTTTCTTTCTACTTTGTTAGTCCCTTGATGACCTCCGCTGATCGCTGGATGCCTGTTCGTCCATCTCCTCCTCCTGGGTCGGGGCCCACTCCTCATTGCTGTCCTGCAATTCTTCTGAAGAGTGGGGGGAAGGGGGGCCTCGGGGGCGCTGGTCCCTGGACATTCCCGTTGTAAATTTTTTTTTTATATATATATATATATATATATATATGTACCCCAAAACACACAACCAAACACCCCAAAAATAAAACACAGAGCCGCACACCTCACATTACATAATTCATTAAAAACATAACCCACTAAAGCCATTCCTGCACCCCAACATGTGATGCTGCTAGTAAACCAATGCTCAAGCATGACCAAAAACCACACATTAGCACAAAAAAACATGAAAAACCACACCCAAAAGGCCTGTAAATGCACTTCTGCACCCCAACGTGTCATGCTGCTAGTAAACCAGTGCTGAAGCATTACAAAAAACACACATTAGCACATAAAAAAAAATGAAAAACCACACCCAAAGACAAAACTCCACTGAAGCCATGCAGCAATAAAAGCAGGACCTTAATACACACCTGTACACATATTTATACATACCCCAAACATACAGAAGCGCCACATGTACAAGTCATGGCACCCCTCCCCCACCACCCAAACATTACATGCTCCACTCATACCTCATACAAAACAGTAGCCAAGCACTCAAAACAACACCCATACACCACACAAGCACCTACATGAAACGCCATACACATGTTGTACTTACCTAAAAATGTAAAATTTGCTCCAAAAACGACTCTCCTCCGGGGGGGCTGAAGGTCTTCTGTCAGTCCTGAATGAAAGTCTGCTGGGTATGTAAACGATACCACAGCAAGCAAAGCCAAACTGATCTCTCTGCAGCTCCTCACTCCGCTCCGCAGGTTCAAAAAATGGCTGCTAAGCACGCAGCAAACCATTTATATGATTCCAAATGGCGAGACGTCGAATCCAGGCCGCCCACTATTCGATGATTGGTCCGTTTTCATCCGGAGGCGTGTTGAATCCATTTTGTATTGGATATGTCGAATTCAGGGCACCGGGTGGAAGGTTTCGACAGTCGAATGCTGTTGAATCTGAAAACTGTCGAATCCACTGCGGGATTTGACACCAATTGAATATACCCCTTAAACTCTACCAGTTAAGGCAAGAAGCTTACCTTGTAGTGTGGCCAGAGCATCCCTTAATATGATGAGAATGACTGTGGATATAGATTTGTGTTTTTTTTTGAGAAGTTGTTGCATTAAATTTGGGGGCTTATGTAATAGCCTGTGAGCTGCAGGTTGTGCAGTAATTCCTGAGAGTATTTTTAAAGCTGCATTTATTAGCAAGGCAGAACCAGGTTGGTTTTGTCTTGTGACTGATTGGCACTTAAAAAATGCGTCAGAGAGCAAAGAAGGTTCTTTTATGCAACTGGACCGTACCTTCCCCTCCATTTTTGGGTGCAGTAAAAACATTGTTACTTACTACACTGTATTATGGGACTAATTCAGAGTTGATCGCAGCAGCAAATTTGTTATCAGTTTGACAAAACCATGTGCACTGCAGGGGAGACAGATATAACGTACAAAGAGAGTTAGATTTTGGTGGGGTGTGTTCAAACTGAAATCTAAATTACAGTGTAAAAATAAAGCAGCCAGTATTTACCCTGCACAGAAACAATATAACCCACCCAGATCTAACTCTCTCTGCAAATATTATATCTGCCCTTCCTGCAGTGCACATGGTTTTGCCCAACTGCTAACAAATTTGCTGCTGCGATCAACTCTGAATTACCCCTTTATGATAGGCTGGCTATTATGCCAGCTTTGGAAAAAGGAGTAGTCTCCTTTTATGGGAAATGGGGACCTTACGTAGATTCGCTTGATTCTGATACACAGTCCAAAATATTGACGGTATTCAAAACCACCTCCTGGTATTTGTACAGGAATATAACCTGACAGAGCTTAGTGTCTTCCGCTTAGACTTTCCTATGACTTTCTTGTACTTAACATGGCTTAGGGGTATATTCAATTGAAGTCTGATCCATTCCGACATTCATTTGTCGGAATGGATCTGACTTGGGCTATTCAATGTCATCTCAATTCGACTTTTAAAAAAGTCGAATTGAGATGCAGGAGCTGAGACGGGGGAGAGACGCGGGCAGACAGGGGAGAGCAGCGTTACAGCAGCTATATAGCCGCTGCTGTAGCGCTGCTCTCCCCAGTCAGCCCGCGGCTCTCCCCCCGTCTCTCTGCCTCACGTCCCTCTGCTCCCCGTCCCCGAATCGGCAGCGAGGTCTCGCTTGCTGGAGCCGAGTGGATGCTGCTGTGAGCGGCGGCTGTGACATCCTCCAGCGCTGCTCTGCTCCCCACATCTCTGGCACTGCTCTCCTCTCCCCCCCCTCCAGCACTGCTCTCCCCCCGTCTGTCTGCCCGCGACTCTCCCCCTCTCCTCCACTAAGGTCCCTCATTTCAGTCCGACGTTTTTTTATGTCGGACTGAGATGGTTGGAAACGGGGACAAATCCTGTCTAATTTGGCCCCCTGTCCCTCAAAAGTACGTGAATCGGCAGCTATACCGACGATTCACGTACTATTCGACAAGTCGAATTCCCTGACTTGTCGAATAAAAACAGCTGGGATTGAATAGGTCGAATCACGATTCAACCTTAAAAAGTCGAAAAACTGCCGTCTTTTCGACAGACGGCAGCTTTCGCCCCTAATTGAATATACCCCTTAGTGTTTAGTGCGACCCTGTACAGGATATTATGTCCTTTACTACTCAAATTGATCTCCTAACATTGCAGTTTTGATTGATTGTTCCCCCCCTTTTTTCTTTCCCTTTTCTTCCCAACCCCACCCACCCCCCCACACCTCGACCCCTCCAATCCTCCTTTTTCATTCTACTGTTTTTTTTGTTCTATTTTATAACACAGTACATTTATGCTTCCCATTCTAGTTGGATCTGACCAGATCTCCTTTTTCTTATTACTTATGTCCTCGTGTGTTGTTATGTTCTCAGTAGGATCACGGATCTGTGGTTCTGTGTTATTGCCTGTATTACGCTTTTTCTTGATCCTGTTGTCTATATATCGAGTACATTCTTTTTTTGTACTGTTCTGTTTTAATTCAGTTACTCTGTACCCTATTTGATGTGATGCTGTAAACTATTTTGGATTTTTGAAAATAATAAACAGATTTAAAATAAAAAATAAGATTTTACTTACCGATAAATCTATTTCTCGTAGTCCGTAGTGGATGCTGGGGACTCCGTCAGGACCATGGGGATTAGCGGCTCCGCAGGAGACAGGGCACAAAAATAAAGCTTTAGGATCAGGTGGTGTGCACTGGCTCCTCCCCCTATGACCCTCCTCCAAGCCTCAGTTAGGATACTGTGCCCGGACGAGCGTACACAATAAGGAAGGATTTTGAATCCCGGGTAAGACTCATACCAGCCACACCAATCACACCGTACAACTTGTGATCTGAACCCAGTTAACAGTATGACAAACGTAGGAGCCTCTGAACAGACGGCTCACAACAATAACAACCCGATTTTTTTGTAACAATAACTATGTACAAGTATTGCAGACAATCCGCACTTGGGATGGGCGCCCAGCATCCACTACGGACTACGAGAAATAGATTTATCGGTAAGTAAAATCTTATTTTCTCTGACGTCCTAGTGGATGCTGGGGACTCCGTCAGGACCATGGGGATTATACCAAAGCTCCCAAACGGGCGGGAGAGTGCGGATGACTCTGCAGCACCGAATGAGAGAACTCCAGGTCCTCTTTAGCCAGGGTATCAAATTTGTAGAATTTTACAAACGTGTTCTCCCCCGACCACGTAGCTGCTCGGCAGAGTTGTAATGCCGAGACCCCTCGGGCAGCCGCCCAGGATGAGCCCACCTTCCTTGTGGAATGGGCCTTGACAGATTTAGGCTGTGGCAGGCCTGCCACAGAATGTGCAAGTTGAATTGTGCTACAAATCCAACGAGCAATCGTCTGCTTAGAAGCAGGAGCACCCAGCTTGTTGGGTGCATACAGTATAAACAGCGAGTCAGATTTTCTGACTCCAGCCGTCCTTGAAATATATATTTTCAATGCCCTGACAACGTCCAGCAACTTGGAATCCTCCAAATCGCTAGTAGCCGCAGGCACCACAATAGGCTGGTTCAGGTGAAACGCTGACACCACCTTAGGCAGAAACTGAGGACGCGTCCGCAGTTCTGCCCTGTCCGAATGGAAAATCAGATATGGGCTTTTATACGATAAAGCCGCCAATTCTGACACTCTCCTGGCTGAAGCCAGGGCCAGTAGCATGGTTACTTTCCATGTAAGATATTTCAAATCCACCGATTTGAGTGGCTCAAACCAATGGGATTTGAGAAAATCCAAAACTACATTAAGGTCCCACGGAGCCACTGGGGGCACAACCGGGGGCTGTATATGTAGTACTCCTTTTACAAAAGTCTGGACTTCAGGAACTGAAGCCAATTCTTTCTGGAAGAAAATCGACAGGGCCGAAATTTGAACCTTAATGGACCCCAATTTGAGGCCCATAGACAATCCTGTTTGCAGGAAATGTAGGAATCGACCCAATTGAAATTCCTCCGTGGGGGCCTTCCTGGCCTCACACCACGCAACATATTTTCTCCAAATGCGGTGATAATGTTGTGCAGTCACCTCCTTCCTGGCTTTTACCAGTGTAGGAATGACCTCTTCCGGAATGCCTTTTTCCCTTAGAATTCGGCGTTCAACCGCCATGCCGTCAAACGCAGCCGCGGTAAGTCTTGGAATAGACACGGTCCCTGCTGAAGCAGGTCCCGTCTTAGAGGTAGAGGCCACGGATCTTCCGTGAGCATCTCCTGAAGTTCCGGGTACCAAGTTCTTCTTGGCCAATCCGGAGCCACGAGTATCGTTCTTACTCCCCTTTGCCGTATAATTCTCAGTACTTTTGGTATGAGAGGCAGAGGAGGAAACACATACACTGACTGGAACACCCACGGTGTTACCAGAGCGTCCACAGCTATTGCCTGAGGGTCTCTTGACCTGGCGCAATACCTGTCCAGTTTTTTGTTGAGGCGAGACGCCATCATATCCACCTTTGGTTTTTCCCAACGGTTCACAATCATGTGGAAGACTTCTGGATGAAGTCCCCACTCTCCCGGGTGTAGATCGTGTCTGCTGAGGAAGTCTGCTTCCCAGTTGTCCACTCCCGGAATGAACACTGCTGACAGTGCTATCACATGATCTTCCGCCCAGCGAAGAATCCTTGCAGCTTCTGCCATTGCTCTCCTGCTTCTTGTGCCGCCCTGTCTGTTTACGTGGGCGACTGCCGTGATGTTGTCCGACTGGATCAACACCGGCTGACCCTGAAGCAGGGGTTTTGCCAGGCTTAGAGCATTGTAAATCGCTCTTAGCTCCAGTATATTTATGTGAAGAGACATCTCCAGGCTTGACCATACTCCCTGGAAGTTTCTTCCCTGTGTGACCGCTCCCCAGCCTCTCAGACTGGCATCCGTGGTCACCAGGACCCAGTCCTGTATGCCGAATCTGCGGCCCTCTAACAGATGAGCACTCTGCAACCACCACAGAAGAGACACCCTTGTCCGTGGCGATAAGGTTATCCGCTGATGCATCTGCAGATGCGATCCGGACCATTTGTCCAGCAGATCCCACTGAAAAGTTCGTGCGTGGAATCTGCCGAATGGAATCTCTTCGTAAGAAGCCACCATCTTTCCCAGGACTCTTGTGCATTGATGCACAGACACTTTCCCTGGTTTTAGGAGGTTCCTGACAAGTTCGGATAACTCCCTGGCTTTCTCCTCCGGAAGAAACACCTTTTTCTGAACCGTGTCCAGAATCATTCCCAGGAACAGCAGACGTGTCGTCGGGGTCAATTGAGATTTTGGAAAATTCAGAATCCACCCGTGCTGTTGCAGCACTACTTGGGTTAGTGCTACTACGTCCCCCAGCTGTTCTCTGGACCTTGCCCTTATCAGGAGATCGTCCAAGTAAGGGATAATTAATACGCCTTTTCTTCGCAGAAGAAACATCATTTCGGCCATTACCTTGGTAAAGACCCGAGGTGCCGTGGACAATCCAAACGGCAGCGTCTGAAACTGATAATGACAGTTTTGCACCACGAACCTGAGGTACCCTTGATGTGAAGGGCAAATTGGGACATGCAGGTAAGCATCCTTGATGTCCAGGGACACCATAAAGTCCCCTTCTTCCAGATTCGCTATCACTGCTCTGAGTGACTCCATCTTGAACTTGAATTTTTGTATGTACAGGTTCAAAGATTTCAGATTTAGAATAGGTCTTACCGAGCCGTCCGGCTTCGGTACCACAAATAGTGTGGAATAATACCCCTTTCCCTGTTGTAGGAGGGGTACCTTGACTATCACCTGCTGAGAATACAGCTTGTGAATGGCTTCCAATACCGTCGCCCTGTCTGAGGGAGACGTTGGCAGAGCAGACTTTAGGAACCGGCGAGGGGGAGACTTCTCGAATTCCAACCTGTAACCCTGAGATACTATCTGCAGGATCCAGGGGTCCACCTGTGAGTGAGCCCACTGTGCGCTGAAATTCTTGAGTCGACCCCCCACCGCCCCTGAGTCCGCTTGTAAAGCCCCAACGTCATGCTGAGGGCTTTGCAGAAGCCGGGGGGGGGGGCTTCTGCTCCTGGGAAGAAGCTGCTTGGTGCACTCTCTTACCCTTTCCTTTGCCTCGGGGCAAATATGACTGTCCTTTCGCCCGCTTGTTCCTATAGGAACGAAAGGACTGCGGCTGAAAAGACGGTGTCTTTTTCTGTTGGGAGGGGACCTGAGGTAAAAAAGGTGGATTTCCCGGCTGTTGCTGTGGCCACCAAATCCGATAGACCGACCCCAAATAATTCCTCCCCCTTATACGGCAATACTTCCATATGCCGTTTGGAATCCGCATCACCTGACCATTGTCGCGTCCATAAACTTCTTCTGGCAGATATGGACATCGCACTTACTCTCGATGCCAGAGTGCAAATATCCCTCTGAGCATCTCGCATATAAAGAAAAGCATCCTTTAATTGCTCTAAAGTCAATAAAATACTGTCCCTATCTAGGGTATCAATATTTTCAGTCAGGGAATCCGACCAAACCACCCCAGCACTGCACATCCATGCAGAGGCGATGGCTGGTCGCAGTATAACACCAGTATGAGTGTATATACTTTTCAGGGTAGTTTCCAGCCTCCTATCCGCTGGATCCTTGAGGGCGGCCGTTTCAGGAGACGGTAACGCCACTTGTTTTGATAAGCGTGTGAGCGCCTTATCCACCCTAGGGGGTGTTTCCCAGTGCGCCCTAACCTCTGGCGGGAAAGGATATAATGCCAATAACTTCTTTGAAATTAGCAGTTTTCTATCGGGGTTAACCCACGCTTCATCACACACTTCATTCAATTCGTCTGATTCAGGAAAAACTACAGGTAGTTTTTTCAGACCCCACATAATACCCCTTTTTGTGGTACATGCAGTATCAGAGATATGCAAAGCCTCCTTCATTGCCGTGATCATATAACGTGTGGCCCTACTGGAAAATACGTTTGTTTCTTCACCGTCGACACTAGATTCGGTGTCCGTGTCTGGGTCTGTGTCGACCGACTGAGGTAAAGGGCGTTTTACAGCCCCTGACGGTGTCTGAGACGCCTGTACAGGTACTAACTGGTTTGCCGGCCGTCTCATGTCGTCAACTGATTTTTGTAATGTGCTGACATTATCACGTAATTCCATAAACAAAGCCATCCATTCCGGTGTCGACTCCCTAGGGGGTGACATCACCATTACCGGCAATTGCTCCGCCTCCACACCAACATCGTCCTCATACATGTCGACACACACGTACCGACACACAGCAGACACACAGGGAATGCTCTTATCGAAGACAGGACCCCACTAGCCCTTTGGGGAGACAGAGGGAGAGTTTTGCCAGCACACACCCAAGCGCTATAAATATATAGGAACAACCCTATAGAAGTGTTGTCTCCCTTATAGCAGCTTAATATATCAAAAAACGCCAAAAAAAGTGCCCCCCCCCCTCTCTGTTTTACCCTGTTTCTGTAGTGCAGTGGAGGGGAGAGTCCTGGGAGCCTTCCTCGGAGCTGAGCAGGAAAATGGCGCTGTGTGCTGAGGAGATAGGCCCCGCCCCCTATTTCGGCGGGCTCTTCTCCGGTGTTTGTGAGACCTGGCAGGGGTTAAATACATCCATATAGCCCCAGGGGCTATATGTGATGTATTTTTTAGCCAGAACAAGGTATTCTCATTGCTGCCCAGGGCGCCCCCCGCAGCGCCCTGCACCCTCCGTGACCGCTGGTGTGAAGTGTGTGACAACAATGGCGCACAGCTGCAGTGCTGTGCGCTACCTCATGAAGACTGAAAAGTCTTCTGCCGCCGGTTTCTGGACCTCTTCACTTTTCGGCATCTGCAAGGGGGTCGGCGGCGCGGCTCCGGGACCGGACTCCATGGCTGGGCCTGTGTTCGATCCCTCTGGAGCTAATGGTGTCCAGTAGCCTAAGAAGCCAATCCATCCTGCACGCAGGTGAGTTCACTTCTTCTCCCCTAAGTCCCTCGTTGCAGTGAGCCTGTTGCCAGCAGGACTCACTGTAAAATAAAAAACCTAAAAACTTTTTCTAAGCAGCTCTTTAGGAGAGCCACCTAGATTGCACCCTGCTCGGACGGGCACAAAAACCTAACTGAGGCTTGGAGGAGGGTCATAGGGGGAGGAGCCAGTGCACACCACCTGATCCTAAAGCTTTATTTTTGTGCCCTGTCTCCTGCGGAGCCGCTAATCCCCATGGTCCTGACGGAGTCCCCAGCATCCACTAGGACGTCAGAGAAAAAATAATGCGGCATAGTCGCCAGAATTCCCACACAGCCTGCAGTTTGCAGGCTATTACATAAGTCCCCTAGGGGCCAATGTACTAAGCCCTGGAGAGAATTAAGTGGACGGAGATAAACAACTAACCAACCAGCCTTCTGTCATTTTTGTAACACATCCCTTAACATTGTAATTGGGAGCTGATTGGCTGGGATTTTATCTCCGGCCACTTAATATCTTGCTTAGTACATAGACCCCCCTTGTCTTTAGCTGAGAATTTCAAAGAAGGCTAACGCAATTTATCAGTTGTTTTGTCACTCTGTTTGGAATATAGACCCTATGTGCTTATTACATTAAATTGTTAAAAAATAAGCAATGTAAAAATGCACAAATTATAGTATCAATTTTGCAAGCTAAATAAGGTTCGACTCATTTAAAAGTATGCTTTAAAAGTATTGTTTAATAGAAATACACTGAGTGCTGCATATTCCAACCGTTGCTGCTTTGCATACATGAAGACTCATGAATTCACAATGTGTAATTACGGTTACAGATGGCATTTCAAGCTGTTACATGCTAGTAGTACCTCATCCTAAAATTGAAATTGAGCACAGAAATTTAGTCTTGCTGTGAAGAAAATTTCTCTAACGTCCTAGTGGATGCTGGGGACTCCGTCAGGACCATGGGGAATAGCGGCTCCGCAGGAGACAGGGCACAAAAGCAAGCTTTTAGGATCACATGGTGTGTACTGGCTCCTCCCCCTATGACCCTCCTCCAAGCCTCAGTTAGGTTTTTGTGCCCGGCCGAGAAGGGTGCAATCTAGGTGGCTCTCTTAAAGAGTTACTTAGAAAAAGTTTTTAGGTTCTTTATTTTCAGTGAGTCCTGCTGGCAACAGGCTCACTGCATCAAGGGACTTAGGGGAGAGATTTTCAACTCGCCTGCGTGCAGGATGGATTGGATTCTTAGGCTACTGGACATAGCTCCAGAGGGAGTCGGAACACAGGGCTCGCCCTGGGGTTCGTCCCGGAGCCGCGCCGCCGACCCCCCTTGCAGACGCTGAAGATGAAGAGGTCCGGAACCAGGCGGCAGAAGACTCTCAGTCTTCATCAGGTAGCGCACAGCACTGCAGCTGTGCGCCATTGTTGTCAGCACACTTCACACAGCGGTCACGGAGGGTGCAGGGCGCTGGAGGGGGGCGCCCTGGGCAGCAATGTATAATACCTGTATGGCGAAAAATACATCACATATAGCCCTTGAGGCTATATGGATGTATTTAACCCCTGCCAGATATCTAAAACTCCGGAGAAGAAGCCCGCCGAAAAGGGGGCGGGGCCTATTCTCCTCAGCACACAGCGCCACTTTCCCTCACAGAAAGGCTGGTGGGAAGGCTCCCATGCTCTCCCCTGCACTGCACTACAGAAACAGGGTTAAAACAGAGAGGGGGGGCACTGATTTGGCGATATGTATATATATTAAAATGCTATAAGGGAGGAACACTTATATAAAGGTTGTCCCTGGATAATTATAGCGTTTTGGTGTGTGCTGGCAAACTCTCCCTCTGTCTCCCCAAAGGGCTAGTGGGTCCTGTCCTCTATCAGAGCATTCCCTATGTGTGTGCTGTATGTCGGTACGTGTGTGTCGACATGTATGAGGAAAATATTGGTGAGGAGGCGGAGCAAATTGCCTGTATGGTGATGTCACTCTCTAGGGAGTCGACACCGGAATGGATGGCTTATTTATGGAAATTACGTGACAATGTCAACACGCTGCAAGCCGGTTGACGACATGAGAGGGCCGGCGAACAAATTAATATCTGTCCAGGCGTCTCAAACACCGTCAGGGGCTGTAAAATGCCCATTTACCTCAGTCGGTCGACACAGACCCAGACACGGACACTGATTTCAGTGTCGACGGTGAAGAAACAAACGTATTTTCTTTTAGGGCCACACGTTAAGGGCAATGAAGGAGGTGTTACATATTTCTGATACTCCAAGTACCACAAAAAAGGGTATTATGTGTGAGGTGAAAAAACTACCTGTAGTTTTTCCTGAATCGGATAAATTAAATGAAGTGTGTGATGATGCGTGGGTTTCCCCCGATAGAAAATTATTGGCGGTATACCCTTTCCCGCCAGAAGTTAAGGCGCGGTGGGAAACACCCCTCAGGGTGGATAAGGCGCTCACACGCTTATCAGAACAAGTGGCGGTACCATCTACGGATAGGACAGTACTTAAGGAGCCAGCTGATAGGAGGCTGAAAAATATCCTAAAAAGTATACACACACATGCTGGTGTTATACTGCGACCAGCGATCGCCTCAGCCTGGATGTGCAGAGCTGAGGTGGCTTGGTCGGATTCCCTGACTAAAAATATTGATACCTTTGACAGGGACAGTATTTTATTGACTATAGAGCATTTAAAGGATGCATTTCTATATATGCGAGATGCGCAGAGGGATATTTGCACTCTGGCATCAAGAGTAAATGCGATGTCCATATCTGCAAGAAGATGTTTATGGACACGACAGTGGTCAGGTGATGCAGATTCCAAACGGCACAAAGATGTATTGCCGTATAAAGGGGAGGAGTTATTTGGGGTCGGTGCATGGGACCTGGTGGCCAGGGCAACTGCTGGAAAATCCACCGTTTTTTACCCTAAGTCACATCTCTGCAGAAAAAGACACCGTCTTTTCAGCCTCAGTCCTTTCGTCCCTATAAGAGTCATATCTGCCCAGGGATAGAGGAAAGGGAAGAAGACTGCAGCAGGCAGCCCATTCCCAGGAACAGAAGCCCTCCACCGCTTCTACCAAGTTCTCAGCATGACGCTGGGACCGTACAGGACCCCTGGATCCTACAAGTAGTATCCAAGGGGTACAGATTGGAATGTCGAGAGGTTTCCCCCCTCGCAGGTTCCTGTAGTCTGCTGTACCAATGTCTCCCTCCGACAGGGAGGCAGTATTGAAAACAATTCACAAGCTGTATTCCCAGCAGGTGATAATAAAATTACCCCTCCGACAACAAGGAAAGGGGTATTACTCCACACTATATGGTGGTACTGAAGGCTAGGTGAGACCTATTCTGAATCTGAAAAATTTGAACACTTACAAGGGTTCAAATCCAGATGGAGTCACTCAGAGCAGTGATAGCAAAGAACAAAGGGACTATATGGTGTCCCGGGACATCAGGGATGCTTACCTCCATGTCCCAAAATTTGCCTTTTCTCACCAAGGGTACCTCAGGTTCGTGGTACAGAACTGTCACTATCAGTTTCAAGACGATGCCGTTGGATTGTCCAAGGCACCCCGGGTCCTTACCAAGGTAATGACCGAAAGGAGGATTCGTCTTCAAAGAAAATGGACGACCTCCTGATAAGAACAAGGTCCAGAGAACAGTTGGAGGTCGGAGTAGCACTATCTCAAGTAGTTCTACGACAGCACGGGTGGATTCTAAATATTCCAAAACCGCAGTTGTTCCGACGACACGTCTGCTGGTCCTAGGGATGATTCTGGACACAGTCCAGGAAAAGGTGTTTCTCCCAGAGGAGAAAGCCAGGGAGTTATCCGAGCTAATCGGGATCCTCCTAAAACCAGGAAAAGTGTCAGTGCATCATTGCACAAGAGTCCTGGTAAAAATGGTGGCTTATTACGAAGCACTTCCATTCGGCAGATTTCACGCAAGAACTCTTCAGTGGGATCTGCTGGACAAATGGTCCGGATCGCATCTTCAGATGCATCAGCGGATAACCCTATATCCAAGGACAAGGGTGTCTCTCCTGTGGTGATTACAGAGTGCTCATCTTCTAGAGGGCCGCAGATTCGGCATTCAGGATTGGATGCTCGTGACCACGGAGGCCAGCCTGAGAGGCTGGGGAGCAGTCACACAAGGAGTGTGATCAAGTCTGGAGAATTCTCTCCACATAAATATACTGGAGCTAAGAGCAAATTTATAATGCTCTAAGCTTAGCAAGACCTCTGCTTCAAGGTCAGCCGGTATTGATCCAGTGGGATAACATCACGGCAGTCGCCCACGTAAACAGAAAGGGCGGCACAAGAATCAGGAGGGCAGTGGCAAAACTGCAAGGATTTTTCGCTAGGCGGAAAATCATGTGATAGCACTGTCAGCAGTGTTCATTCCGGGAGTGGACGACTGGGAAGCAGACTTCCTCAGCAGGCACGACCTCCACCCGGGAGAGTGGGAACTTCATCGGGAAGTTTTCCGCATGATTGTGAACCGTTGGGAAAGACCAAAGGTGGACATGATGGCGTCCCGCCCGAACAAAAAATGGGACAGGTATTGCGCCAGGTCACGAGACCTTCAGGCGATAGCTGTGGACGTCCTGGTAACACCGTGGGTGTAACAGTCGGTGTATGTGTTCCCTCCTCTGCTTCTCATAACCAAGGTATTGAGAATTATAAGACATAGAGGAGTAAGAACTATACTCGTGGCTCCGGATTGGCCAAGAGGGACTTGGTAACCGGAACTTCAAGAGATGCTCACAGAGGACTAATGGCCTCGGGAGCTAAGAAGGGATTTGCTTTCAGCAAGTACCATGTCTGTTCCTAGAGGAACCGTGGCATCGGCCTTTAAGAAAGGACCTGCTCCAGCAGGGACCTTGTCTGTTCCAAGACTTACCGCGACTGCGTTTGACGGCATGGCGGTTTGAACGCCGGATCCTAAGGGAAAAGGCATTCCGAAAGAGGTCATACCTACCCTGGTCAAAGCCTGGAAGGAGGTGACCGCACAACGTTATCACCACATGTGGTAAAAATATGTTGCGTGGGTGAGGCCAGGAAGGCCCCACAAAAAAAAAAAAAAAAATTTCAACTAGGTCGATTTCTGCACTTCCTGCAAACAGGAGTGTCTATGAACCTCAAATTGGGGTCCATTAAGGTTCAAGTTTCGGCCCTATAGATTTTCTTCCAGAAAGAATTGGCTTCAGTTCCTGAAGTCCAGACGTTTTGTCAAGGGAGTATTGCATATACAGCCCTTGTGTGCCTCCAGTGGCACCGTGGGATCTCAACGTAGTGTTGGGATTCCTCAAATCATATTGGTTTGAACCACTCAAATCTGTGGATTTGAAATATCTCACATGGAAAGTGACCATGCTGTTGGCCCTGGCCTCGGCCAGGCGATTGTAAAAATTGGCGGCTTTGTCTTACAAAAGCCCATATTTGATTTTCCATTCGGACAGGGCAGAACTGCGGACTCGTCCCCAGTTTCTTCCTAAGGTGGTGTCAGCGTTTCACCTGAAACAACCTATTGTGGTGCCTGCGGCTACTAGGGACTTGGAGGACTCCAAGTTGCTAGACGTTGTCAGGGCCCTGAAAATATATATATAATTCCAGGATGGCTGGAGTCAGAAAGTCTGACTTGCTGTTTATATTGTAGGCACCCAAAAAGCTGGGTGCTCCTGCTTCTAAGCAGACTATTGCTCGTTGGATTTGTAGTACAATTCAGCTTGCACATTCTGTGGCAGGCCTGCCACAGCCAAAATCTGTAAATGCCCATTCCACAAGGAAGGTGGGCTCATCTTGGGCGGCTGCCCGAGGGGTCTCGGCTTTACAACTTTGCCGAGCAGCTACTTGGTCAGGGGCAAACACGTTTGCTAAATTCTACAAATTTGATACCCTGGCTGAGGAGGACCTGGAGTTCTCTCATTCGGTGCTGCAGAGTCATCCGCACTCTCCCGCCCGTTTGGGAGCTTTGGTATAATCCCCATGGTCCTGACGGAGTCCCCAGCATCCACTAGGATGTTAGAGAAAATAAGATTTTACTTACCGATAAATCTATTTCTCATAGTCCGTAGTGGATGCTGGGCGCCCATCCCAAGTGCGGATTGTCTGCATTACTTGTACATAGTTATTGTTACAAAAAAAATCTGGTTATTATTGTTGTGAGCCATCTTTTTTAGAGGCTACTTCATTGTTATCATACTGTTAACTGGGTTCAAATCACAAGTTGTACGGTGTGATTGGTGTGGCTGGTATGAGTCTTACCCGGGATTCAAGATCCTTCCTTATTGTGTACGCTCGTCCGGGCACGGTACCTAACTGAGGCTTGGAGGAGGGTCATAGGGGGAGGAGCCAGTACACACCATGTGATCCTAAAAGCTTGCTTTTGTGCCCTGTCTCCTGCGGAGCCGCTATTCCCCATGGTCCTGACGGAGTCCCCAGCATCCACTACGGACTATGAGAAATAGATTTATCGGTAAGTAAAATCTTATTTAAGTTATACTAGGTAATAAAAAAGATGGGCACTATTGTAACTTTTTGTATTTTAACCCTCTGAGTGCCAGAGTTTCGCCTTTGCAGGTTAGGATATGCAGCTATAATCTAATGACTCACAATAGTAACATTATTTTACGGGGAGGTTCACCAGAATAATACCCCTTTTCCACTAAAGTCATGGATCTGACCTGGGATTTGGAACACGGATTGAAGCCGGGTCAGGATGGAGACATGACCCCTTTTCAACTGCGGCGCGACCCGGGAATATCATGGGTCAGTGCCGTTTACACTGGACCCAGGTGCAGTGTCTTCTGGCCGGCGTTTGGAGATGACATCTCCAAGCGCTGGGAAAACTGTCAGATCCTTGGGGCAAAGCCTCAGTCTCGTTAGGTTACGCCCCCAATTCGAAGCTGCCCACCGGTACTGTGGGTCAAGTCCAGCACTCCGGAAGCTGCTGGGCAGCCTCCAGCCTCTGTAACACACCTTCTGTCTGCAAAGCAGGACAGACAGTAGTGATTACTGCCTATCCCATGCCCCCAACCTCCCGATCACCCACAGGACACTGCGATCAGGTAGGTATGGGCATGTTGTAAACGGCTCCCAGGTTGGATGAGCAGGGTAACACGGTTATACTGCACCCTTACCCGGGTCATTCCAGGGTCCGATCCTGGGAGCTACCTGGGTAGGATTTCTGGGCCACGTGCACCGCCGTGCAAAAGCCCAGATTTTTTAAGCTAGTGGAAAAAGGGTATAAGAAAGACTGTACTCCCGCAATGGTGTGCACTTATCTGCGAGGTAGGCAGTGACTTGTCACCATGGCGCTGTCAGATTGTGTTTGGGCTGTGTCCCCGGAGGGGGCGCTAGTGGGTCAGTGGAGGTAGATGGGAGAAAACGAGGAGGCTGGATAACGTTCCTGCGCATGAGCGCAATGGTATTTATTTGGCAGATGATATTATACAGAATGGTAGCAGAAACAATAATAACAGATGAATAAAGTCAATCACTCAGTATGATAACTGAAAGTCTATGGCAATGGATGACAGATGACTTGAGAAAATAATATCCGGTAAAATATAAACAGAAGAACAAGTGCTTGTGAAATGGTTCTGGTTTGGAAACCAGTGCAGGTTTTAACACAGGAAACTTAGGCAGCAAGGTGGAAATGGCAAACCTGAGCAGAGGCAGGAGTCTGACTTCACAGTGCAGGTGATGAGGCACTGGCAGCAGCAAGCTGTATCACAGGTGGAGGAATGAAACACACCTGGAGTCAGTCTTCAACTGCAGGCTGAAGCACACAAGGTGGTGATGAGTGTGAAGCCTTGTTTGCAGGTTGCAGGTATTGCTGGGCCTTGAAGTTCCACGGAGCTGTGCAGAGTAACCAGGAGTACAAGTTCTTAACAGAGAACCAGGAACACAGGAGGAACAGGAACAGATCCTTTCACATGGGTCGCTGGAGTGACACAAAGTCCAGGATGCCTGCAGACTGATCCTGCAGTCTCTTATGTACCCCATGGTGCACAGGGATTGGATGAGTGAAGGAAAGTGGGTGCGGCCAAGCACCGGATTGGCCGCAGTGTACTGGCTGTTTACAGACTGTCATGGCGGCGCCCACGCTGCGGCCTAGCAGGGACGCGGCGCGCTACATGCCCGCTGTCTCAGGAGTGTTCCCAGGCCCTTGATGATGTCCCATGGCAGGGGCATAGGCGACAGGTGACCGCAGGGAGCCAGGACGGAGTCCGCAGCGGCGGACGGATGTCAGCCTGGTAAGTCGATTCCTGACAGTACCCCCTCCTTTAGGGGTGGACACCGAACACCCACGTGATTTGGAGGGATGAGTGCTGTGGAAGACACGGACCAACCTAGGAGCATGGACATCGGACGAATTCACCCAACTTCTCTCCTCTGGGCCATAACCGGACCAATCGACCAGGTACTGGAGACGTCCATACCGACAACGGGAGTCCAGAATTTTGTTGATCTCGAATTCCACGCCCCGCTGAGTTCGAACCTTGGGACCTACTGGAAGAGTATTCTGAAAGCGGTTTAGGACTAGAGGTCTGAGGAGAGAAATATGAAAAGCGTTAGGTATACGAAGGGAAGATGGTAACTTTAATTTATAGGCCACTGGGTTGATGACTCTTTCGACAGGGTAAGGACCAATGAAGCGTGGTGCAAACTTCATGGATGGGACCCTGAGACGGAGGTTACGGGTTGATAGCCAAACCTTGTCCCCAGGTTTCAAATGGGGAACCGCACGTCTCTTGCGGTCGGCAAAGACCTTGTACCGACTGGAGGCCTTTTTGAGGGAAACGTGAATTTTTCTCCAAATAGATGAAAACTGAGTCAGAGCAGTAGTGGCAGCAGGAACATCCATATGAGGGAGTTCTTGGAAATCAGGTACACGGGGATGTTGCCCATATACTGCAAAGAATGGTGTCGTTTCAGTGGCAGTATGGTATCGAAAGTTGTGGGCAAACTCGGCCCATGGGAGCAGATCGAACCAGTCATCCTGGGAAGATGAAACATATAATCTTAAAAAAGTCTCAAGTTCTTGATTGACCCTCTCTGTCTGCCCATTCGTCTGAGGATGGTATGAAGATGAAAACTTCAGTTTGACCTGCATGGCAGAACAGAGGGCCCTCCAAAACCTCGCTACAAACTGTACCCCCCGGTCAGATATTATTTCAGAGGGTAAACCATGTAAGCGGAAAATCTCCCGTAGGAAGATTTGGGCAAGTTTTGGGGCAGAAGGGAGACCCTGGAGAGGAACAAAATGAGCCATCTTGGTGAATCTGTCCACTACAACCCAAATGGTATTATGTCCTTGAGAAGGAGGAAGGTCGGTGATAAAATCCATGGACAGGTGTGACCAGGGACGACTAGGGATAGACAGTGGTTGTAACTGACCTGCTGGAGACTGACGAGGAGTCTTGTGCTGCACACATTTAGGACAGGATGCCACGAAATCCTGGATGTCCATTTTCATCTTTGGCCACCAATATGTAGCAGAAAGGAACTTGTAGGTCTTCAGGACCCCAGGATGACCAGTAAACTTGGATTGATGGGCCCAAGATAGCAACTTGGGACGGAGATCTGGGGAAACAAAAGTCTTACCAGGAGGAGGAGCTGGGGAGACTTGAGATGCAGCGAAAACCACGGGACTCAGGATGGAATGTGGCACTGAGTCAGATGTTCCTTCTTCAGATTCCATGGATCGGGATAACGCGTCGGCTTTCACATTCTGCGAACCTGGGCGGAAATGAAGCTTGAAATTAAAACGTGAGAAAAACATAGCCCACCTGGACTGGCGAGGGTTAAGGCACTGAGCTGCCTTTAAATATAGCAGGTTTTTATGATCCGTGTAGATATTAAACGGATGTTTGGCCCCTTCTAGGAGATATCTCCATTCCTCGAGAGCCAGCATGATCGCCAGTAGTTCTTGATCTCCCACGGAGTAGTTAGCTTCTGCAGGAAGAAACTTTCGAGAATAAAATCCACAAGGGTGGACTTTCCCATCGGATCCCTTCTGGGAGAGAACAGCTCCAACCCCAACTGTAGAGGCATCTACCTCCAACTCGAATGGTCTGTTGACATCTGGCTGAGACAGCACTGGAGCAGACATAAAGGCTAGCTTGATCTTCTGGAAGGCTGCCAAGGCTTCTTCTGACCAGTTGGAATGGTCTGCCCCTTTCCGAGTCAGGTTGGTAATAGGAGCGATGAGAGTGGAGAATCCTCGAATAAATTTTCTATAGTAGTTGGCGAAACCCAGGAATCGCTGGATAGACTTGAGAGAGTTTGGAATGGACCAATTGGCAATAGCTTCCAATTTTGTCGGGTCCATCTGAAGATCCGATCCGGAAATTATATAACCCAGGAAGGGTATAGAGGGAACTTCAAAGGTGCATTTAGATAGTTTCCCGTAGAGCCGGTTCTCACGAAGACGTCGGAGAACTTCACAAACTTGTAGACGATGAGATGGAAGGTCTTGGGAGAAGATAAGGATATCATCTAAGTAAACAACGAGGTACTTATACAGGACATCACGAAAGATTTCGTTCACAAAGTGTTGGAACACTGCTGGAGCATTACTCAACCCAAATGGCATTACCAGGTATTCATAATGGCCATCTCGAGTGTTGAAAGCTGTCTTCCACTCGTCACCACTCCGGATTCTGACGAGATTATAGGCACCGCGGAGATCTAACTTGGTGAAGATGCGGGCTCCTTTAACTCTGTCAAATAATTCGGTAATGAGTGGTAATGGATAACTATTCTTGATAGTAATGTCATTGAGACCCCGATAGTCAATGCATGGACGCAGTCCTCCATCCTTCTTTTTAACAAAGAAGAAACCTGCACCAGCGGGGGATGATGACGGACGGATGAATCCCTTCTGAAGATTCTCTCTGATGTAATTACTCATCGCCTCAGTTTCAGGAACAGACAACGGGTAGGTGCGCCCCCTAGGTGGCTTCTTGCCAGGAAGGAGATCGATGGGACAATCCCATTCCCTATGGGGCGGCAGAATATCAGCAGCCTTTTCACAGAAGACGTCTGAGAAGTCTTGATAAGCTGCTGGGAGACTTGACTGTGTCTTTACTTCGGTAGACTTAATGGGACACACTTGGGCTAAGCAGGATTGATGACAATGTGAACCCCATGAGGTAAGCTGCAACGTTGACCAGTCAAACTGTGGATTATGTAGCTGGAGCCAGGGCATGCCCAAGACAATCTCCTGGGTGGCTTGAGGGATGACCAGGAACTTGATCAGTTCAGAATGGAGAAATCCAACTCCCAGAACCACTGGAACAGTTTGATGAGAAATGTTCCCCTTGGAGATTCGACTACCATCCACAGCAGTAATGTAAACTGGACAAGAAAGTTCACAGGTAGATAGGCAAAATTTATTTACCGCAGCTTGGGTGATAAAGTTTCCTGCAGCACCGCAGTCCACTAATGCTGACGCAGACTGGAGCCCAACTGGAGTCTCTAGCATCACTGGAAGGATGAGGTCTTGTTGAGAAGGAGCTTGACTGAAAGATCCTAACTTGACTCCTCCCTTACAAGTCAGGATCTGGCGTTTCCCGAACGCACCGTGCAGGAGTTAATCTGATGGCCCGCAGCAGCACAGTATAGGCAGAGTCTCTCACGTATTCTTCTTGCCCGCTCTTCAGGAGTTAGGCGGGACCTATTTATCTGCATAGGCTCGTCAGAAGAGGGAGACTGGAACTGTACAGAAGGTATGAACCTTGATCTGCGTGGCTCACTCCGAGCGCGTTCATTATTGCGTTCGCGGATGCGAGAGTCCAACTTAATGCACAGGGAGGTCAAATCAGACAGTTGAACAGGAATGTCACGGGTCGCCAATTCATCCTTGATCCGATCCGAGAGTCCGTGCCAGAAAGCTGCTACCAGAGCTTGGTTGTTCCACTGAACCTCTGCAGCCAACGTCTGGAACTGGATGACATATTGTCCCATGCTTCGGGTACCTTGACGAAGTTGGATCAGGTCTGCCGAAGCTGATGTCGCACGACCAGGCTCGTCAAAAATCCGTCTGAAGGTTGACACGAAGTCTGTGTAGTTGTTAATCAGAGGGTCAGCACGTTCCCACAGAGGAGACACCCAACTCAGAGCAGATCCAGAGAGTAAGGAGATGATGTAGGCAACCTTGGATCTTGGCGTGGGGAAATTATGTGGCAATAACTCAAACTGTATTTCACATTGATTGAGAAACCCGCGACATAACTTAGGACTGCCATCATACTTGCTCGGCACGGGCAGATGCAGACGTGACACTGGAGCTGATGCAGCCGGCAAAGAAGAACTCACAGCACTGGCAGGTGCTGGAGTAACAGGAACAGTAGGAGAGAGTACACTAGGCAGGGATTGCTGTAGTGTATCTAATCGGGAGGACATCCCTTGCAGGAATTGAAGCATCTGCTGCTGCGCAACCTCTTGACCATCCAGACGGGAGACCAGATTTTGCAAGGCCTCTGACCCCACACTCCGTCCACCATCCGAGTCCATCGATCCTGGACTTACTGTCAGATTGTGTTTGGGCTGTGTCCCCGGAGGGGGCGCTAGTGGGTCAGTGGAGGTAGATGGGAGAAAACGAGGAGGCTGGATAACGTTCCTGCGCATGAGCGCAATGGTATTTATTTGGCAGATGATATTATACAGAATGGTAGCAGAAACAATAATAACAGATGAATAAAGTCAATCACTCAGTATGATAACTGAAAGTCTATGGCAATGGATGACAGATGACTTGAGAAAATAATATCCGGTAAAATATAAACAGAAGAACAAGTGCTTGTGAAATGGTTCTGGTTTGGAAACCAGTGCAGGTTTTAACACAGGAAACTTAGGCAGCAAGGTGGAAATGGCAAACCTGAGCAGAGGCAGGAGTCTGACTTCACAGTGCAGGTGATGAGGCACTGGCAGCAGCAAGCTGTATCACAGGTGGAGGAATGAAACACACCTGGAGTCAGTCTTCAACTGCAGGCTGAAGCACACAAGGTGGTGATGAGTGTGAAGCCTTGTTTGCAGGTTGCAGGTATTGCTGGGCCTTGAAGTTCCACGGAGCTGTGCAGAGTAACCAGGAGTACAAGTTCTTAACAGAGAACCAGGAACACAGGAGGAACAGGAACAGATCCTTTCACATGGGTCGCTGGAGTGACACAAAGGGGGAGTGCACATCATCATCAACAACATAATACATACACACTAGACCAGTGGCTCCCAAACTTTTTTGAATCACGACGCCCTAGAGTATCAGAATTGTTTTTCACGGCACTTCTAGGTGAAAAGTTTTACTGAGAATTTAAAAAGAAATATTAAATTAAGTACATTGTGTTTATTTGTCATCCTTAGGTTCAATTGTGTGGTGAGGGACAAGATTTGCTTTTGTTTGTCCATATATTTTATGATTGTCAGCCACTAGCACTGGTTTTGTCTATTACACTGAGCATTGGCATTGGTCCTGGACCACCAATCCAAGGCACCCCTGCAAGTGTCCTGAGGCACACAGTTTGAGAACCGCTGCACTAGACGATATTGTGAACAATCTGTCGGAATCGGACACATTGTCCGCTATGTCGACTAGTGTGTACCCAGCTTTAGTCTTCTCATCAGTACTTCCTCCATGGTGGCTCTGGCCACCACTTGTCTGGCGCTGCTCCAGGGAGATTCCCAGACATCCTGGGATCCTGATGGGACTCCTACTATTGTTGAAACTCCCGATCATTCCAAGGGAGTTGGCAAGTTTGCTTTCTGCTGCGGGGTACACTGGGCTCCACAAGGATAGACATTGGGGTGTAGAGTAGGATCTTGATCCGAGGCACCAACAGGCTCAAAGCTTTGACTGTTCCCAGAATGCACAGCGCCGCCTCCTCTATAACCCTGCCTCCCTGCACAGGAGCTCAGTTTTGTAGTTGGTGCTGCAGTAAGCAGGCACATAACAGAGGGGCTGCTCCAGGCAGCCCTAAGAAGAGCTTTATTTGAAGAAAAAAGTGAAGACTTCAAGGGCAGCAGCGGTGGTAAATGTCAGAAGACATTCACTGCTGCAGCTCCAGCTCTCCCCAGCGGCGCTGTACACTCCCGAGCCCTGGTTGCCGGGTAACTACAGCAGGAGGCTCCGGTTTTCTTCACGTCAGGCACACATGACGGGGGCTCTCCGGGATCGCGTGGCGGCGCTTCGGGAGGTGGTGAGTGGGTCCCGCTTGCGGGACCCGGTCTTTATCGCAATCCGGCGCGGTCAGTGAGAGGCCTGGTAAGCCAAAGCCAAAAAGAGCCTGGGCGGCCCGTCATCCAGCTTCCAAGGCCGATAAGCCTGCCGCATGACGGGGCGGGCCTCCCCTCACTCGAGGTTACGCCACAACCTTCAAAAACCGACCCCCTCATCGATTTTGCCAGACAGACGTCCCGTTGGACCAGACAAAGGCAAACACTCTGCATGCGGTGGTACAGACCCTCCTGGATACAGGAGTCGTAGTACAGGTGCCTCTTGCGCAGAGGGTCCGGGGGTACTATTCTCCGCTGTTTCTAGTCCCGAAACCGAATGGGTCCTCCCGACCCATTCTCAACCTCAAGGCATTGAACAGGTTTGTGAAGGTTTCCAAGTTCCGTATGGAAACCCTTCGCTCTATAGTTCTGGCTTTGGAACCTGGGGACTACATGGTCTCCCTGGACATACAGGATGCTTACCTGCATATTCCTATAGCAGCATCACATCAGCAATACCCGAGGTTTGCTATTGGCAACCTCCATTACCAGTTTCGGGCGTTACCTTTTGGTTTAACAACGGCTCCGCGAGTCTTCACCAAAGTTATGGCGGTGATGACGGTGGTACTCCGCCATCAAGGGGTCAGGATACTGCCGTATCTGGACGACTTGTTAATCCTGGCAAATTCCCCAGAACTTCTCTTACGTCATCTAGATATGACGGTCCGGTTTCTACAAGCCCACGGGTGGCTCGTCAACTGGAAGAATTGTGTCAGGAGAAAGTCCTGAAGCTTCAGGACAGGATTCGTTGCTTCCTTTCTCGTCCGAAAGTGTCGATACATTCGGCGATGCAGGTGTGGGCCCTCATGGTATCAGCATTCGACATGGTGGAGTATGCTCAATGCCATTCTTGCCCCCTCCAGAGGCTGATCTAGCCAAGTGGGACGGCCTGCCTCACCGGATCCGGTCTCAAATTATCTCATTGACTCCGGAGGTCCGTCTGTCGCTGCTCTGGTGGCTCCAGGACCAACAATTGTGCAGGGGCCGTCCCTTCTGGATATCCAACTGGGTCCTGTTGACGACAGATGCCAGTCTAAGAGGTTGGGGCGCGGTGCTGGAGCAACACTCCCTTCAAGGTCGGTGGACCAAGGAGGAGTCCCTCCTCTCAATCAACATTCTGGAATTGCGGGCGGTCTTCAGTGCATTGAACCTAGCCCAGCATTTAATTCACAACCGTCCTGTTCAAGTGCAGTCAGACGTAGATCTGATGGCGTCTCGACACTATCACAAGGTTCTGGTCTTCGGAGCAAGGACAAGCGATCCTCAAGCAGCATTCGTGGATGCGCTGGTGGTGCCGTGGAGGTTTCGGCTGCCGTATGTGTTCCCTCCGGTGTCACTCCTGCCCAGGGTAATTCGGAAGTTCAAGCAAGAAAAAATAATTCTGCTTCTCATAGCTACAGCGTGGCCCAGACTGGTTCTCAGACCTGCAAGGCCTATCGTCAAAGCGTCCAACTCTACTTCCACAATCCCCAGACCTCCTCGTTCAGGGCCCCTGTGTCTACCAGGACCTAGCCCGGCTGTCTTTGACGGCGTGGTTCTTGAAGCGTCCGTCTTAAGGGCTAAAGGGTTTTCTGAGGCGGTCATTCAAACTATGTTGCGGGCCCAGAAATCGGCTTCGGCTCGGATTTACTATAGGGTCTGGCATTCTTACTTTGTTTGGTGCGCATCTAACGATTATGACACTTCCAAGTTTAGTATAGCCAAGTTGTTGGCTTTTCTTCAGCAGGGCCTGGACTTAGGCCTACGTCTGGCCTCCCTCAAGGTTCGTATTTCTGCCTTGTCGGTGTGGTTTCAGAGAAAAATTGCGACCTTACCTGATGTGCATACCTTTACTCAGGGTGTGTTGCGTATCCAACCTCCCTATGTCCCGCCTGTGGCTCTTTGGGACTTGTCGGTGGTTTTGGAGGCGTTACAAGAGTCTCCGTTTGAACCTCTTTGTTCAGCTGATCTTAAGTGGCTTTCCCTTAAGGTGGTGTTTCTGCTGGCTATTGCTTCAGCTAGAAGAGTGTCGGATTTGGGTGCCTTGTCCTGTAGTTCCCCATATCTCATATTTCACTGTGACCGGGCGGTTCTTAGGACTCGTCCCGGATGTTTACCTAAGGTGGTTTCCTCGTTCCACCTTAACCAGGAGATTGTGGTATCGGCACTTGTTTCTCCTGATCTGTCTCCAAAAGAGAAGTCTTTGGATGTGGTACGGGCTCTCCGTATCTATGTGAAGAGAACTGCTTCCATTAGGAAATCTGATTCTCTCTTTGTACTGTTTGGATTTCACAAACGGGGCTGGCCTGCTCACAAGCAGACTTTGGCCAGATGGATTAGAATGGTGATTGCACATGCTTATGTGAGGGCTGGTCTGTCGGCTCTGGCTCACATTACGGCCCATTCTGCTCGGTCTGTTGGACCTTCTTGGGTGGCCCACCGTGGTGCGACCCTTGAACAATTGTGCAAGGCGGCTACATGGTCTTCAGTGAACACGTTCATAAGGTTCTATGCCTTCGATACTGCCACTTCCCAGGATGCTTCCTTTGGACGCCGGGTTCTTGTGCCCGCTACAGTGCGTCCCCTCCCATAAGGACATCCCCAATGTCTATCCTTGTGGAGCCCAGTGTACCCCGCAGCAGAAAACGAGATTTGTGGTAAGAACTTACCTTTGTTAAATCTCTATCTGCGAGGTACACTGGGCTCCACAAGGCGCACACCCTGACGCACTTAGCTTCTTCGGGTTGGTATGGCATTAGCCGCTGACACTTCTCCTGTCGTGAGCGTGTATGTGGCTACTAACCGTTGTCGTCTCTTTTCCTGCTACTGCATTGGGCTGGTTAACTAAAAACTGAGCTCCTGTGCAGGGAGGCGGGGTTATAGAGGAGGCGGCGCCGTGCTTTCTGGGAACAGTCAAAGCTTTGAGCCTGTTGGTGCCTCGGATCAAGATCCTACTCTACACCCCAATGTCTATCCTTGTGGAGCCCAGTGTACCTCGCAGAAAGATATTTAACAAAGGTAAGTTCTTACCATAAATCTCGTTTTTACAAACCACATTCCTTTCCTATAAGAGTACTTTAGATGATATACAACTAAGGTGGTCCTATGCCATAAACAGACTATTAAATGAGTTGTGTAGATAGCAACACTAATAGTTGAGTGTTATATTGTTATCAGTAGAGGCATACCAGATTCCACTATTCCTACTACCATGTCATAGATGGGATATGACAGGTAGCAACACAATTAAGTTTCACTCCAACTAGTGAAACCATAATCTTGCATTGGTTTAAGATTCAGAAATATTGGACTCTTGAGCTTTAGAAAAACATTCCTTACTTGATGAATTCTCATTCCTCAAATTTCACATAATCTAGAATCAGGGTGTGGTAATAACCATTTTAATCTTTTTATCCATCTTTTCAGTCATCATCCATGCTTGCTGATAGTGGCAGTGTAATGGTGAGGACTGTGTTTTTCTTACACTCCGGAACACTGGGGGTAATTCAGAGTTGATCGCAGCAGCCAATTTGTTAGCAGTTGTGCAAAACCATGTGCACTGCAGGGGGGGCAGATATAACGTGCAGAGAGAGTTAAATGTGGGTGTGGTGTGTTCAAACTGAAATCTAAATTGCAGTGTAAAAATAAAGCAGCCAGTATTTACCCTGCACAGAAACAAAATAACCCACCCAAATCTAACTCTCTCTGCAAATGTTGTATCTGCCACACCTGCAGTGCACATGGTTTTGCCCAACTGCTAACAAATTTGCTGCTGCGATCAACTCTGAATTACCCCCATGGTTTTGCCCAACTGCTAACAAATTTGCTGCTGCAATCATCTCTGAATTAGGCCCACTGTTGCATAACAGCTGCATGCCTTGATGGCTATAGGATACCCATCTGTGAAAAGGCTTGTTTCTGCAAATGAATTATTCCACAAATCTAGAAAAACTCTGGAATGGTTCCATGCTTATAAAATTGAATTATACTTAATGCAGTTAGCCCTTCAGTCCGTTCCATTGCCATGTGGTGTCCCACAAGGGACTGTACTGTACCCCATGCTTTTTGCAGTAGACATGCTCCCACTGGGTGAAATAATCAGGCGCCATGGGCTGGTCTACTACTGCTATGCAGATGATACACAACTGTACTTGTCCTTTGCTCCGGGCACTGATAATCCAATAGCAACCCTAAATGGCTGTCTAGCTGAACTCCAGGAGTGGATGAGTGCCAGTTGGCTGTGACTGAACCCGGATAAAACAGAGGTCCTTATGATAGGACCGCAACATCAAAGGACAAGACTGCAGCATAGCCAACCAACCGGACTTGCACTTGGGGATTCAGAATTAAAAACCACTGATCATGTGTGGAATATTGGCGTTGTCCTGGATGGTGGCTTGACACTTAAACATCAGATATCAGCCACAATCAAATCCTCATTCTTTCACCTGAGGAACATAGCCAGAATCAAGCACTTAATTCCCTCAGATGATCTGCCAAAAGTCATCCATGCGTTTGTATCATCTCGATTAGACTACTGTAGTGCCCTCTACCTTGGTCTTCCAGCAAAAGAATTGCACCGCCTAGAGCTTGTGCAAAACACAGCTGCCAGGCTGTTAACCGACCAGCCCTGTTCTAGCCACATAACACCCATACTCTACTCCCTTCACTGGCTGCCTGTAAGATGGCGAATCATCTTCAAGATTGGCTTACTGAGTTTCAAAGCACTACATGACCAGGGCCCAAGGTACCTGAAGCAGCTTCTAACCCCATACTGCCCCACTCGGTTACTGCGATCTATAGATGAAGGACTTTTAGCAGTACCTAAAATCTCCCGTAATTCATCTGGGGGTCGAGCTTTTAGTGATGCGGCTCCCACTCTATGGAACTCACTTCCCTGCACAGTGCGAGAGGCCTCAACTATAGAATCCTTCAAAAGTAGACTCAAGACTTTCCTGTTTGCTCAAGCATCTCCATAATGTCCCTTTAGTATCTACATGCTTCTGTATTTTATGAAAATGTACTTCATTATTTTCTGTACTATATTATGCTATGTATCTATTAAGCGCCTTGAGTCCTATTGGAGAAAGAGCGCTATATAAATAAAATTAATATTATTATTATTCACCATGTCTCAACTTAGTAGTATGTTTTGAAGTAAAATCAAATCATCTACTCAGATTAAAGAGACACTATCAATGTGTATTAGTTGGGGTATCTGGTCCTAGACAGTGATGCTTCATTGATAGCTGCCCAATTTTCATGAGATTGACCCTTTCTGTGATTTTGGAATCCAAAGAATTTGTTTTGGAACTGTATCACGGATCAACAAAAAACAATCAGTAATATTAAATACTGTAGGAAAAACCAACCCATTTTCCAATTAGGAATAAAACACAAAAACATTATCTATTTGCACAAGTATATAACTGACCAAAATGGGTGTGGTATTGAAACTCGACAGTAACTAGGTTGACAATGTCTAGGTCGACCACTATTGGTTGACAGTAACTAGGTCGACATATTATAGGTCGACAGGTCAAAAGGTCGACGTGAGTTTTTAATGTTATTTTGGTGGTGTTTTCTTCGTAGAGTGACCGGGAACCCCAATTAGTGCACCGCGTCCCCTCGCATAACTCGGGCATGGTGCCTTCGCTCCGCTACCGATCCGCTCGGCACAGATTACCATTCCAATCGTAGTCCACGTGGATCGTTAAGTATGAAAAGGTTAAAAAAAAAATTTTTTAAAAAAACCTCATGTCGACCTTTTGACCTGTCGACCTAGAACATGGCGACCTAAAGACCCTGTCGACCTAGACACCCTGTCGACCAATAGTGGTCGACCTAGACATTGTCGACCTAGTTACTGTCGACTTTCAATCCGGATCCCGACCAAAATAGTTTGTTGCCTTCAGAAGTCACATAATGGATTCAGAGTACCTGTGTAGAATTGGTATTTTCTGGCCAAAAAAAAATAACTAGTACATAAAGACTGAGGTATCCCACACAGGGTTAGTGCATTCTGAAGACCAGCTTAATCATGGAGACTGAATAACAGTCACAGCAAATCCAAAGTTTTTTGTACCGCATATATTGGGAAGAATGTAATAATAATATTTTTATGTCCTCAGGAAGGGCACATGTTGGAGAATCCACTAAAATGATTTTGACAACTCAGTAGCAGAGTTTGGACAAAAACTGTCCAAAGGACAACAACAGAATGAGCACTTCTTAAATCTGCTTGATGGGATGGCGACAAAGCTATTGTTAAAAAAAAAAAAAAAACCTCATGAGTTGCCTAGTGTTTACCAGACAATGTGACCATGTTTTTAAGATCTGATGAAACCGAGCATGATATTAGCCTCAATGCAAGAGGCCATGTTTGCTTGGTGTTAATAGCAAAATTTTGTGTGCCCTTCCTTCTTTATTGTCAAAAACTGCATGAATTAAGTGTTATTAAAAAGTCACCACAAATTTGCTTGAAGTTAGGAGAGTAATTCCTCCTTTTAAACCAAAATTTGGGATTTGACCCAGGATTTGGAGCACGGTTCCAGTCTAGGTCTTCCCAGGATTTACCCTGTTTCCACTGCGGTGCCAACCTGGGATATTCCAGGGTCAGCACCGTTCTCACTGCACACGGTGAGTGTCTTTAAAGCTGGTGCTTGGAGATGACATCCTCTCCATGCACTGGGAAATATACTGATCAGGACCCCTGTGGCACTCAGCACTCTGGCAGCTTCTGGACTGTCCCCATTGTCTGTCTCTGTGAGTGAATGAACGCTGTACTCATGCGCGTGGTATCTATTCGCCTTCACCTTTGCACCGCTGCTGTCAACATAGCAGGGTAGGCAGCAGCGGAGACTGCGTGCGCCCTGTCCCCCAACCTTTTGCACGCCCTCAGGCCTCTGGGGTTGGGGGGTATGGGCTATCTCATTGGTGTAAATGGATCTGGGTTACCCATTTACACTGCCCCTCCACCCTGGTAGGTCCCTGGGTTGGATTGCCAGGTAAGAGGACCCGGGTTATTTTTTATTTTATTTTTTGGTCGCCCCTGCAATAACCCGGGATTTCCTGGTGGTGTAAAAGGGGTATAACTGTATCCAATAAAATACGGATGAGCTCTCACTAATAAAACGAGATCTCTGTCTCTGTATGCTCTAAATCCGGGCTGGCCAAACCGGTCCTCTAGCTCTACCAACAGTTCATGTTTTCCAGGCCTCCTGGAGATCTGTAGAATTGTCAGTTAGGAATGAATGCAGCACATCTTAATTAGTAATGACTACACCTGTGCACCAGCTAGGTGGTCTGGAAAATGTGAACTGTTGCTAGATCTCGAGGACTAGTTTGGCCAGCCCTGCTCTAAATGGAGGCGATGTACTGTATTACCCAAGGCAGCTGTTAAAAACTGATCTCTGGTAAATGCAGCCTCATGTAAATACTTCTGTAATCATACTTCTCTACTTTTCATATCTTCCTGTGGGATTGATGAGATTAATGTTAATTGAGTGTAGCAAGTGATTCCCCAAAATGCATTAACTTGCCCCTGCATTAGCGGACTGATTCCAAGTAGAATATGTCAGCCATAATCACTCCCTGATTGCCTAAACAGATTTAGTGCGCATATTGTAGGGTCTGCTAGTGTTACCAGCTTTCATTTCCACATTTCCGGACAGGGAGCATGACAATACTGCAGTAGAGTTACAACTTTTTTAAGATTTCAAATTTCAGGCCACTTTCTTAACACTCTGAGAAAAAGCCTCCTCATGTCCCTTTATATGCCTCAGCACCCAAACATGCATCTTTGTATCCCTCAGAACCCCCTTGTGCCCTTATGTGCCAGCTTAAAGCCATCAATCCATTTTTATATGCCACAGAGCCCTTCGTACCTCTTTATATGCCCCAGTGCCACATCATGTGTGTCTGTATGCTTTAGGGTCTCCTTGTGCCCTATATACCTCAGAGCTCACTTATGCCAGCCTAGAGACACCATCTATGTTTATATGCCACAGAGTTCCTTGTGCTCCTTTATATGTCACAGTGTCCCATCATGCCCCTTTAAATGCCTCACAGAACCCTCATGCCTGTATATTCCTGTTTAGAGCCCCATTGTGTTGAATGAAGTGTAAAAACAGGAAACAATATATTGGTAAATATGTAATGCATCCTATGTAATAAAAGGCTAACACTGCTCCTCACCTCTGTGGGGGGACTTCAAGTGTTTCATGGGCCGGCTGCCCCCTGCAGAGCAATTCAAGTGTTGCTCTGTTCAGGGGCGCACAGCCGCCGCCACTGACATTACTGTTATGTTGTTCCATCGTTTTGACGGGCTGGTAACTAGTTTAATTATAAAAATGCTAAACAAATAATATTTACCCAATGTAGTCTATAACAAAAGTCAGGTTTTCTTTTAAGCTTGCAAAAGTGTTCAGTAATGGTTTTAGAGCAGATTCATTTCATCTGTTCATTCTCCATGCTCCGTGTAGTTAATTAATTAAGTGTTCTTCCTGTGTTGTTGATCAGTTAATTTTGTATTCATTTGCTAAATGTAGTCTTTCCCAAGCAATTTGTTACTAGCAAACAAAATGTACATTATGAAAGAAAATATATAAAGAAATATTTCACTCATTTGCTTATACAAAAGCTTTCCATGTGATGGAGGCAGGGCCGTAACTAGGTGTGTGCCAGCGGTGCCTGGCACACAGCGCATATGCACTGTGGGAGCAGAACCACCACCGGCAACACCCGCAGTTCGGCACCGCAATGTGTGTCCAACTGTCCCTTTTAGTTGAGGTAGCATCTGGGTACTTTTTATAAGGGGGGTTTCACTGTAGTGCTCCTCCTGGCTTCCTGTAGACAGAGTACAGGAAACAGAGTTACCGCTGAGACAGAGGCGACCTCCTCCTGGCTTCCTGTAGACAGAGTACAGGAAACAGAGTTACCGCTGAGACAGAGGCGAACTGGAGGTGAGGGAAGACACTTACTGGTCAGCACAGCCTAACTCCCCTCACAGCAAGGCACACATCACCGATCCCCTGGCTCTTGGCGCACACCGGCTCAAGTGCTCTGCTCCCGCAGCTGCTCTCTCACTCTGACGCTCACTCAGGGCTCCCACTCAGCCAAGCACTCCTCTCGCCGGGACCTTTATCCCGCAGAATATGTCTGTTCAGCTCGGCAGGTGATGTGGGTTGCAAGATGATGCCTCTCCACTCCCGGCGCGCTGCTCATCCAGTCAGCATAATTCTCCTGTGCCTCCCTGTCAGCGGCTTCCCTCAGTTCTGGTTCCCTCAGCCTCTGTCCCAGCAGTAATACCACCCAATGTACAGTACACAGCTAATGGGGTCCAGAAGTGGTCAGTCCTCATCAGGGTTCCAGTGAGGCACCACAACACACCAACACACACACCCTCATACTCCAACACACCCCCACCACCACCACCCCATCATCCCCATTTTCTCTCTTTCTCTACCTGGCATGATGGGGGTTCTACCTACCATAATGCGTACCAGGGGCTCAACCTGACGTAATGTGTGTAAGGGCCTCTACTGTGGTGTATTGTGTTTAAGAGGCAGGGCCGTAACTAGGTGTGTGCCAGTGGTGCCTTGCCCACATTGCATATGCACTGTGACCGCACCAACTGGCAGAACCACCCACACAGCCGCTTGCTGAATCACCACCGCCTGCCTCCTGTCCCCAGCGTGGCCACCGCTGCGGTGCGAACGGGTCGTAACTGCGCAAGCGGGGTGTACGCATTGCGCATGTGCACCATTGCCCGGCGACCTCCATCGCCAGGCAATGACGCGCACATCGAAAAAAGAAGACGCAGCGACGATCGCATGAAGAGTGACAGCAGAGAGGCGTTCTGGGGCAGATACACACCGTTGGATGCCATTTTCGGGGAGTGGTCGTCCGAACGCAGGCGTGTCCAGGCAAACGGAGGGCATATGTCTGACGTCAAAGCTGGGAGGAACGTCGCTAGATCCGTCGCACAGGAAAAGTAGCTCCAGCCTTACTCCTAGGTTGATGATAACTTTTTTTGCTCAGCAGGGCTGCACAAGCGATCGCAGCCCTGCTAAGCTAAAATACACTCCCCAATAGGCGGGGATTAGTTGATCGCACCAGCAGCAAAAAGTTGCTGGCTGCGATAAACTCAGAATGACCCCCAATAATGGTATATGAGTACCACATATTGCATATTGGTCTAGATAGATTGGAATGGAAAGAAGTGCTTAGTGGAGTTAAATGATCTAGACTGATAGGCTACTGTATGTTGGTTTTCAGGACAGAGGGTTGCTTAATTTTGAGCGAATTGTGTAGGGAAGAGGTACTGTAATGGCGAGATTTGGAAGATTGCTCTGTTTGATTAGTTTGCATAAAGAAGTAACTTTTAGGGGACACGTAATGGTTTGGAGGCTAGTGAAATGCCTTTTTGCTTGAAGAAAGGAATTCCAGAGAAGATGCAGTCTGAGAAAAAAAAACCATCCAAAATTAAATGTATAAAAGACCTTCAGGTTCACATACAGTACCAACACACATGATGACACACCTGGAGAGGATACATACATTTGGGTATCATCAGCATAGAGATGGAAGCAAAACCAGAAAAACTTTTCCAAGAGAAGTGGTGTATTGAGAGTAAAGCAGAAGGCCTAGAAGCAAGCAAACTGACTGGGAACTCGAAGAGTGGTTGGAACCAGAGGAATAAACAGTGAAAGTGCAGTTTAATAAGTACATTGGGACCCAGGAGTGGACAATGTCCTGAAGACCTTGGGAATGTTGCACTTAAAACAAGTAGTCAACACATGCTTGCCTACCGTCCTGAAATGGCCGGGAGGCTCACGAAAATCAGGTGCCCTCCCTTCCTCCCCCCAGAAAGGCGGGCAAGTCTCTCACAGTGCTGCAGCTCCCCCGTAACTTCCCTCGGCCGCCCACTTGCAGAGCAGAAGTGGGCAATCCAAGGGGATTAAATGACGCGATTCCTGATCGCGTCATTGTAGCCCCGCCCCACGCTGTTCAGTGCTTGTAATATCGACACTGTATAGCAGGGCGTGGACACAATGATGCGACTGCAACCTTCACCCCCCCCCTGTGCAGCCGCAGCTACATTGGCAAGCCCCCGTCACGCCCGCCCCCTGCTGCACCGAGCTGGCTGCCCTCTCCCGGAGGGGGAAAACAGAAAGTCAGCAACTCTGGGTCAACAGTGTCAAGGGCAGCAGAGAGATCCTTAAAAATTAACAGTGAATAGCGTCCTTTAGCTTGATAATTTTCCACCTTAGCCAGTGCATCCTCTGTGGTTTGTTGGTATTGCAAGCATGACTGATGAAAATAATTCAGTAGGTTGTGTAAGGAAAGGAATCGTGAAGCAAGTGCATGCAAGCCTCTCAAGTAGCTGTGAGGAGCAAAAAGAATTAAGAGGACAGATGGTATTCTGAAAGCATTTTGGTCAGAATACACCTTTCTCTATCGTCCTAGTGGATGCTGGGGTTCCTGAAAGGACCATGGGGAATAGCGGCTCCGCAGGAGACAGGGCACAAAAAGTAAAGCTTTTCCAGATCAGGTGGTGTGCACTGGCTCCTCCCCCTATGACCCTCCTCCAGACTCCAGTTAGATTTTTGTGCCCGGCCGAGAAGGGTGCAATCTAGGTGGCTCTCCTAAAGAGCTGCTTAGAAAAAGTTTAGCTAGGTTTTTTATTTTACAGTGATTCCTGCTGGCAACAGGATCACTGCAGCGAGGGACTGAGGGGAGAAGGAGTCAACTCACCTGCGTGCAGGATGGATTGGCTTCTTGGCTACTGGACATCAAGCTCCAGAGGGACGATCACAGGTACAGCCTGGATGGTCACCGGAGCCGCGCCGCCGGCCCCCTTGCAGATGCTGAAGTCAGAAGAGGTCCAGAATCGGCGGCTGAAGACTCCTGCAGTCTTCTAAAGGTAGCGCACAGCACTGCAGCTGTGCGCCATTTTCCTCTCAGCACACTTCACACGCGGTCACTGAGGGTGCAGGGCGCTGGGGGGGGGCGCCCTGGGAGGCAAATGTAACCTATATAAAGGCTAAAAATACCTCACATATAGCCCCTAGAGGCTATATGGAGATATTTAACCCCTGCCTGATTTCTCTAAATAGCGGGAGACGAGCCCGCCAGAAAAGGGGCGGGGCCTATCTCCTCAGCACACAGCGCCATTTCCTCTCACAGCTCCGCTGGTCAGGACGGCTCCCAAGTCTCTCCCCTGCACTGCACTACAGAAACAGGGTAAAACAGAGAGGGGGGGGCAAATTTATGGCGATATTTTGATATAACAAAGCAGCTATAAGGGAGCACTTATTATAAGGCTATCCCTGATATATATATAGCGCTTTTGGTGTGTGCTGGCAAACTCTCCCTCTGTCTCCCCAAAGGGCTAGTGGGTCCTGTCTTCGTTAGGAGCATTCCCTGTGTGTCTGCTGTGTGTCGGTACGTGTGTGTCGACATGTATGAGGACGATATTGGTGTGGAGGCGGAGCAATTGCCAAATATGAGGATGTCACCCCCTAGGGAGTCGACACCAGAATGGATGCCTTTATTTATGGAACTACGGGATAGTGTCAACACGCTAAAGCAGTCGTTTGACGACATGAGGCGGCCGGACAATCAATTAGTGCCTGTCCAGGCGACTCAAACACCGTCAGGGGCTGTGAAACGCCCTTTGCCTCAGTCGGTCGACACAGACCCAGACGCAGGCACTGACTCCAGTGGTGACGGTGACGAATCAACCGTATTTTCCAGTAGGGCCACACGTTATATGATTTTGGCAATGAAGGAGGCGTTACATTTAGCTGATACTACAGGTACCACTAAACAGGGTATTATGTGGGGTGTGAAAAAACTACCTATAGTTTTTCCTGAATCAGAAGAATTAAATGACGTGTGTAATGAAGCGTGGGTTGCCCCTGATAAAAAGCTGATAATTTCAAAGAAATTATTGGCATTATACCCTTTCCCGCCAGAGGTTAGGGAGCGCTGGGAAACACCTCCTAGGGTGGACAAGGCGCTAACACGCTTATCTAAACAAGTGGCGTTACCCTCTCCTGAGACGGCCGCACTTAAAGATCCATCAGATAGGAGGATGGAAAATATCCAAAAAAGTATATACACACATGCAGGTGTTATACTACGACCAGCTGTAGCGACTGCCTGGATGGGCAGTGCTGGGGTAGTTTGGTCAGAGTCCCTGATTGAAAATATTGATACCCTGGACAGGGACAATATTTTACTGTCGTTAGAACAAATAAAGGATGCATTTCTTTATATGCGTGATGCACAGAGGGATATCTGCACACTGGCATCACGGGTAAGTGCTATGTCCATTTCGGCCAGAGGAGCTTTATGGACGCGACAGTGGACAGGCGATGCGGATTCAAAACGGCATATGGAAGTTTTGCCGTATAAAGGGGAGGAGTTATTTGGAGTCGGTCTATCAGATTTGGTGGCCACGGCTACAGCCGGGAAATCCACCTTTCTACCTCAAGTCACTCCCCAACAGAAAAAGGCACCGACTTTTCAACCGCAGCCCTTTCGTTCCTTTAAAAATAAGAGAGCAAAGGGCTATTCATATCTGCCACGAGGCAGAGGTCGAGGGAAGAGACAGCAACACGCAGCTCCTTCCCAGGAACAGAAGCCCTCCCCGGCTTCTACAAAAGCCTCAGCATGACGCTGGGGCTTCTCAAGCGGACTCGGGGACGGTGGGCGGTCGTCTCAAAAATTACAGCGCGCAGTGGGCTCACTCGCAGGTAGATCCCTGGATCCTGCAGATAATATCTCAAGGGTACAGGTTGGAATTAGAGACAGATCCACCTCGCCGTTTCCTGAAGTCTGCTTTACCAACGTCCCCCTCCGAAAGGGAGACGGTTTTGGAAGCCATTCACAAGCTGTACTCTCAGCAGGTGATAGTCAAGGTACCTCTTCTACAACAAGGGAAGGGGTATTATTCCACTCTTTTTGTGGTACCGAAGCCGGATGGCTCGGTAAGGCCTATTCTAAATCTGAAGTCCTTGAACCTGTACATAAAGAAGTTCAAGTTCAAGATGGAGTCACTCAGAGCAGTGATAGCGAACCTGGAAGAGGGGGACTTTATGGTATCCTTGGACATCAAGGATGCGTATCTCCACGTTCCAATTTACCCCTCACACCAGGGGTACCTCAGGTTCGTTGTACAAAACTGTCACTATCAGTTTCAGACGCTGCCGTTCGGTTTGTCTACGGCACCTCGGATCTTCACAAAGGTAATGGCCGAGATGATGATTCTTCTTCGAAGAAAAGGCATATTAATTATCCCATACTTGGACGATCTCCTAATAAGGGCAAGGTCCAGAGAACAGCTAGAGATGGGATTAGCACTGTCTCAAGAAGTGCTAAAACAGCACGGGTGGATTCTGAATATTCCAAAATCCCAGTTAATGCCGACAACTCGTCTGCTGTTCCTAGGGATGATTCTGGACACGGTTCAGAAAAAGGTTTTTCTCCCAGAGGAAAAAGCCAAGGAGTTATCCGAGCTTGTCAGGAACCTCCTAAAACCAGGAAAGGTGTCTGTACATCAATGCACAAGAGTCCTGGGAAAAATGGTGGCTTCTTACGAAGCAATTCCATTCGGCAGATTCCACGCAAGAATTTTCCAAAGGGATCTGTTGGACAAATGGTCAGGGTCGCATCTTCAGATGCACCTACGGATAACCCTGTCTCCAAGGACAAGGGTGTCTCTTCTGTGGTGGTTGCAGAGTCCTCATCTATTGGAGGGCCGCAGATTCGGCATACAGGATTGGATCCTGGTGACCACGGACGCCAGCCTGAGAGGCTGGGGAGCAGTCACACAAGGAAGAAACTTCCAGGGAGTATGGACGAGTCTGGAAACGTCTCTTCACATAAACATTCTGGAACTAAGAGCAATATACAATGCTCTAAGCCAGGCAGAACCTCTGCTTCAGGGAAAACCGGTGTTGATCCAGTCGGACAACATCACGGCAGTCGCCCATGTGAACAGACAGGGCGGCACAAGAAGCAGGAGTGCAATGGCAGAAGCTGCAAGGATTCTTCGCTGGGCAGAGAATCATGTGATAGCACTGTCAGCAGTGTTCATCCCGGGAGTGGACAACTGGGAAGCAGACTTCCTCAGCAGACACGATCTTCACCCGGGAGAGTGGGGACTTCATCCAGAAGTCTTCCACATGCTGGTAACCCGTTGGGAAAGACCAATGGTGGACATGATGGCGTCTCGCCTCAACAAAAAACTGGACAGGTATTGCGCCAGGTCAAGAGATCCGCAGGCAATAGCTGTGGACGCGCTGGTAACGCCTTGGGTGTACCAGTCGGTGTATGTGTTTCCTCCTCTGCCTCTCATACCAAAAGTATTGAGAATTATACGGCAAAGAGGCGTAAGAACGATACTAGTGGTTCCGGATTGGCCAAGAAGGACTTGGTACCCGGAACTTCAAGAGATGATCACGGAAGATCCGTGGCCTCTACCTCTAAGGAGGGACTTGCTTCAGCAGGGTCCCTGTCTGTTTCAAGACTTACCGCGGCTGCGTTTGACGGCATGGCGGTTGAACGCCGGATCCTAAAGGAAAAAGGCATGCCGGAAGAAGTCATTCCTACTTTGATTAAAGCAAGGAAGGAAGTAACCGTGCAACATTATCACCGAATTTGGCGAAAATATGTTGCGTGGTGCGAAGATCGGAGTGCTCCGACGGAGGAATTTCAACTGGGTCGATTCCTACATTTCCTGCAATCAGGATTGTCTATGGGTCTCAAATTGGGATCTATTAAGGTTCAAATTTCGGCCCTGTCGATTTTCTTTCAAAAAGAATTGGCTTCAGTCCCTGAAGTCCAGACCTTTGTTAAGGGAGTGCTGCATATACAGCCTCCTGTGGTGCCTCCAGTGGGACCGTGGGATCTCAATGTGGTTTTGGACTTTCTAAAATCTCATTGGTTTGAACCACTAAAAAAGGTGGATTTGAAATTTCTCACTTGGAAAGTGACCATGCTTCTAGCCCTGGCTTCTGCCAGGAGAGTATCAGAATTGGCAGCTTTATCTTACAAAAGCCCATATCTGATTTTCCATTCGGACAGGGCAGAACTGCGGACTCGTCCGCATTTTCTCCCTAAGGTGGTGTCAGCATTTCATCTGAACCAGCCTATTGTAGTGCCTGCGGCTACAAGTGACTTGGAGGACTCCAAGTTACTGGACGTTGTCAGAGCATTAAAAATATATATTGCAAGGACAGCTGGAGTCAGAAAATCTGACTCGTTGTTTATATTGTATGCACCCAACAAGATGGGTGCTCCTGCGTCTAAGCAGACGATTGCTCGTTGGATCTGTAGCACAATCCAACTTGCACATTCTGTGGCAGGCCTGCCACAGCCTAAATCTGTAAAGGCCCACTCCACAAGGAAGGTGGGCTCATCTTGGGCGGCTGCCCGAGGGGTCTCGGCATTACAACTTTGCCGAGCAGCTACGTGGTCAGGGGAGAACACGTTTGTAAAATTTTACAAATTTGATACTCTGGCTAAGGAGGACCTGGAGTTCTCTCATTCGGTGCTGCAGAGTCATCCGCACTCTCCCGCCCGTTTGGGAGCTTTGGTATAATCCCCATGGTCCTTTCAGGAACCCCAGCATCCACTAGGACGATAGAGAAAATAAGATTTTACTTACCGATAAATCTATTTCTCGGAGTCCGTAGTGGATGCTGGGCGCCCATCCCAAGTGCGGATTATCTGCATAAATTGTACATAGTTATTGTTAACTAATTCGGGTTATTGTTGAAGGAAGCCATCTTTCAGAGGCTCCGCTGTTATCATACTGTTAACTGGGTTTAGATCACAGGTTGTACGGTGTGATTGGTGTGGCTGGTATGAGTCTTACCCGGGATTCAAAATCCTCCCTTATTGTGTACGCTCGTCCGGGCACAGTACCTAACTGGAGTCTGGAGGAGGGTCATAGGGGGAGGAGCCAGTGCACACCACCTGATCTGGAAAAGCTTTACTTTTTGTGCCCTGTCTCCTGCGGAGCCGCTATTCCCCATGGTCCTTTCAGGAACCCCAGCATCCACTACGGACTCCGAGAAATAGATTTATCGGTAAGTAAAATCTTATTTTTTTGTGATAGGAGTATTGGCCACATGATTATAGGTAGTACAGAGTGAGGTGAAGGACTTACAGTGCATCCGGAAAGTATTCACATCGCTTCACTTTTTCCACATTTTCTTATGTTACAGCCTTATTCCAAATTTCTCTGACGTCCTAGTGGATGCTGGGACTCCGTCAGGACCATGGGGATTAGCGGCTCCGCAGGAGACCGGGCACAAAAATAAAAGCTTTAGGACTAGGTGGTGTGCACTGGCTCCTCCCCCTATGACCCTCCTCCAAGCCTCAGTTAGGTTTTTGTGCCCGTCCGAGCAGGGTGCAATCTAGGTGGCTCTCCTAAAGAGCTGCTTAGAAAAAGTTATTAGGTTTTTTATTTTCAGTGAGTCCTGCTGGCAACAGGCTCACTGCAACGAGGGACTTAGGGGAGAAGAAGTGAACTCACCTGCGTGCAGGATGGATTGGCTTCTTAGGCTACTGGACACCATTAGCTCCAGAGGGTTCGAACACAGGCCCAGCCATGGAGTCCGGTCCCGGAGCCGCGCCGCCGACCCCCTTGCAGATGCCGAAAAATGAAGAGGTCCAGAAACCGGCGGCAGAAGACTTTTCAGTCTTCATGAGGTAGCGCACAGCACTGCAGCTGTGCGCCATTGTTGTCAGCACACTTCACACCAGCGGTCACTGAGGGTGCAGGGCGCTGGGGGGGGGGCGCCCTGGGCAGCAATGATAATACCTTGTTCTGGCTAAAAATACATCACATATAGCCCCTGGGGCTATATGGATGTATTTAACCCCTGCCAGGTCTCACAAACACCGGGAGAAGAGCCCGCCGAAATAGGGGGCGGGGCCTATCTCCTCAGCACACAGCGCCATTTTCCTGCACAGCTCCGCTGCGAGGAAGGCTCCCAGGACTCTCCCCTGCACTGCACTACAGAAACAGGGTAAAAAAACAGAGAGGGGGGGCACTTTTTTGGCGATATTGATATATTAAGCTGCTATAAAGGAAACAACACTTCTGTAGGGTTGTTCCTATATATTTATAGCGCTTGGGTGTGTGCTGGCAAACTCTCCCTCTGTCTCCCCAAAGGGCTAGTGGGGTCCTGTCTTCGATAAGAGCATTCACTGTGTGTCTGCTATGTGTCGGTACGTGTGTGTCGACATGTATGAGGACGATGTTGGTGTGGAGGCGGAGCAATTGCCGGTAATGGTGATGTCACCCCCTAGGGAGTCGACACCGGAATGGATGGCTTTGTTTATGGAATTACGTGATAATGTCAGCACGTTACAAAAATCAGTTGACGACATGAGACGGCCGGCAAACCAGTTAGTACCTGTCCAGGCGTCTCAGACACCGTCAGGGGCTGTAAAACGCCCTTTACCTCAGTCGGTCGACACAGACCCAGACACGGACACCGAATCTAGTGTCGACGGTGAAGAAACAAACGTATTTTCCAGTAGGGCCACACGTTATATGATCACGGCAATGAAGGAGGCTTTGCATATCTCTGATACTGCAAGTACCACAAAAAGGGGTATTATGTGGGGTCTGAAAAAACTACCTGTAGTTTTTCCTGAATCAGAGGAATTGAATGAAGTGTGTGATTAAGCGTGGGTTAACCCCGATAGAAAACTGCTAATTTCAAAGAAGTTATTGGCATTATATCCTTTCCCGCCAGAGGTTAGGGCGCGCTGGGAAACACCCCCTAGGGTGGATAAGGCACTCACACGCTTATCAAAACAAGTGGCGGTACCGTCTCCTGAAACGGCCGCCCTCAAGGATCCAGCTGATAGGAGGCTGGAAACTACCCTGAAAAGTATATACACTCATACTGGTGTTATACTGCGACCAGCCATCGCCTCAGCATGGATGTGCAGTGCTGGGGTGGTTTGGTCGGATTCCCTGACTGAAAATATTGATACCCTGGATAGGGACAGTATTTTATTGACTATAGAGCAATTAAAGGATGCTTTTCTTTATATGCGAGATGCTCAGAGGGATATTTGCACTCTGGCATCGAGAGTAAGTGCGATGTCCATATCTGCCAGAAGAAGTTTATGGACGTGACAGTGGTCAGGTGATGCGGATTCCAAACGGCATATGGAAGTATTGCCGTATAAAGGGGAGGAATTATTTGGGGTCGGTCTATCGGATTTGGTGGCCACGGCAACAGCCGGGAAATCCACCTTTTTACCTCAGGTCCCCTCCCAACAGAAAAAGACACCGTCTTTTCAGCCGCAGTCCTTTCGTTCCTATAAGAACAAGCGGGCAAAAGGACAGTCATATCTGCCCCGAGGCAAAGGAAAGGGTAAGAGAGTGCACCAAGCAGCTCCCTCCCAGGAGCAGAAGCCCTCCCCGGCTTCTGCAAAGGCCTCAGCATGACGTTGGGGCTTTACAAGCGGACTCGGGGGCGGTGGGGGGTCGACTCAAGAATTTCAGCGCACAGTGGGCTCACTCACAGGTGGACCCCTGGATCCTGCAGGTAGTATCTCAGGGTTACAGGTTGGAATTCGAGAAGTCTCCCCCTCGCCGGTTCCTAAAGTCTGCTCTGCCAACGTCTCCCTCAGACAGGGCGACGGTATTGGAAGCCATTCACAAGCTGTATTCTCAGCAGGTGATAGTCAAGGTACCCCTCCTACAACAGGGAAAGGGGTATTATTCCACACTAATTGTGGTACCGAAGCCGGACGGCTCGGTAAGACCTATTCTAAATCTGAAATCTTTGAACCTGTACATACAAAAATTCAAATTCAAGATGGAGTCACTCAGAGCAGTGATAGCGAATCTGGAAGAAGGGGACTTTATGGTGTCCCTGGACATCAAGGATGCTTACCTGCATGTCCCAATTTGCCCTTCACATCAAGGGTACCTCAGGTTCGTGGTGCAAAACTGTCATTATCAGTTTCAGACGCTGCCGTTTGGATTGTCCACGGCACCTCGGGTCTTTACCAAGGTAATGGCCGAAATGATGTTTCTTCTGCGAAGAAAAGGCGTATTAATTATCCCTTACTTGGACGATCTCCTGATAAGGGCAAGGTCCAGAGAACAGCTGGAGGACGTAGTAGCACTAACCCAAGTAGTGCTGCAACAGCACGGGTGGATTCTGAATTTTCCAAAATCTCAATTGACCCCGACGACACGTCTGCTGTTCCTGGGAATGATTCTGGACACGGTTCAGAAAAAGGTGTTTCTTCCGGAGGAGAAAGCCAGGGAGTTATCCGAACTTGTCAGGAACCTCCTAAAACCAGGAAAAGTGTCTGTGCATCAATGCACAAGAGTCCTGGAAAAAATGGTGGCTTCTTACGAAGCGATTCCATTCGGCAGATTCCACGCACGAACTTTTCAGTGGGATCTGCTGGACAAATGGTCCGGATCGCATCTGCAGATGCATCAGCGGATAACTTTGTCTCCACGGACAAGGGTGTCTCTTCTGTGGTGGTTGCAGAGTGCTCATCTGTTAGAGGGCCGCAGATTCGGCATACAGGACTGGGTCCTGGTGACCACGGATGCCAGTCTGAGAGGCTGGGGAGCGGTCACACAGGGAAGAAACTTCCAGGGAGTGTGGTCAAGCCTGGAGATGTCTCTTCACAAAAATATACTGGAGCTAAGAGCGATTTACAATGCTCTAAGCCTGGCAAAACCCCTGCTTCAGGGTCAGCCGGTGTTGATCCAGTCGGACAACATCACGGCAGTCGCCCACGTAAACAGACAGGGCGGCACAAGAAGCAGGAGGGCAATGGCAGAAGCTGCAAGGATTCTTCGCTGGGCGGAAGATCATGTGATAGCACTGTCAGCAGTGTTCATTCCGGGAGTGGACAACTGGGAAGCGGACTTCCTCAGCAGACACGATCTACACCCGGGAGAGTGGGGACTTCATCCAGAAGTCTTCCACATGATTGTGAACCGTTGGGAAAAACCAAAGGTGGATATGATGGCGTCCCGCCTCAACAAAAAACTGGACAGGTATTGCGCCAGGTCAAGAGACCCTCAGGCAATAGCTGTGGACGCTCTGGTAACACCGTGGGTGTTCCAGTCAGTGTATGTGTTTCCTCCTCTGCCTCTCATACCAAAAGTACTGAGAATTATACGGCAAAGGGGAGTAAGAACGATACTCGTGGCTCCGGATTGGCCAAGAAGAACTTGGTACCCGGAACTTCAGGAGATGCTCACGGAAGATCCGTGGCCTCTACCTCTAAGACGGGACCTGCTTCAGCAGGGACCGTGTCTATTCCAAGACTTACCGCGGCTGCGTTTGACGGCATGGCGGTTGAACGCCGAATTCTAAGGGAAAAAGGCATTCCGGAAGAGGTCATCCCTACCCTGGTAAAAGCCAGGAAGGAGGTGACTGCACAACATTATCACCGCATTTGGAGAAAATATGTTGCGTGGTGTGAGGCCAGGAAGGCCCCGACGGAGGAATTTCAACTGGGTCGATTCCTACATTTCCTGCAAACAGGATTGTCTATGGGCCTCAAATTAGGGTCCATTAAGGTTCAAATTTCGGCCCTGTCGATTTTCTTCCAGAAAGAATTGGCTTCAGTTCCTGAAGTCCAGACTTTTGTAAAAGGAGTACTACATATACAGCCCCCGGTTGTGCCCCCAGTGGCTCCGTGGGATCTTAATGTAGTTTTGGATTTTCTCAAATCCCATTGGTTTGAGCCACTCAAATCGGTGGATTTGAAATATCTTACATGGAAAGTAACCATGCTACTGGCCCTGGCTTCAGCCAGGAGAGTGTCAGAATTGGCGGCTTTATCGTATAAAAGCCCATATCTGATTTTCCATTCGGACAGGGCAGAACTGCGGACGCGTCCTCAGTTTCTGCCTAAGGTGGTTTCAGCGTTTCACCTGAACCAGCCTATTGTGGTGCCTGCGGCTACTAGCGATTTGGAGGATTCCAAGTTGCTGGACGTTGTCAGGGCATTGAAAATATATATTTCAAGGACGGCTGGAGTCAGAAAATCTGACTCGCTGTTTATACTGTATGCACCCAACAAGCTGGGTGCTCCTGCTTCTAAGCAGACGATTGCTCGTTGGATTTGTAGCACAATTCAACTTGCACATTCTGTGGCAGGCCTGCCACAGCCTAAATCTATCAAGGCCCATTCCACAAGGAAGGTGGGCTCATCTTGGGCGGCTGCCCGAGGGGTCTCGGCATTACAACTCTGCCGAGCAGCTACGTGGTCGGGGGAGAACACGTTTGTAAAATTCTACAAATTTGATACCCTGGCTAAAGAGGACCTGGAGTTCTCTCATTCGGTGCTGCAGAGTCATCCGCACTCTCCCGCCCGTTTGGGAGCTTTGGTATAATCCCCATGGTCCTGACGGAGTCCCAGCATCCACTAGGACGTCAGAGAAAATAAGATTTTACTTACCGATAAATCTATTTCTCGTAGTCCGTAGTGGATGCTGGGCGCCCATCCCAAGTACGGATTGTCTGCAATACTTGTACATAGTTATTGTTACAAAAAAATCGGGTTGTTATTGTTGTGAGCCGTCTGTTCAGAGGCTCCTACGTTTGTCATACTGTTAACTGGGTTCAGATCACAGGTTGTACGGTGTGATTGGTGTGGCTGGTATGAGTCTTACCCGGGATTCAAAATCCTTCCTTATTGTGTACGCTCGTCCGGGCACAGTATCCTAACTGAGGCTTGGAGGAGGGTCATAGGGGGAGGAGCCAGTGCACACCACCTAGTCCTAAAGCTTTTATTTTTGTGCCCTGTCTCCTGCGGAGCCGCTAATCCCCATGGTCCTGACGGAGTCCCAGCATCCACTACGGACTACGAGAAATAGATTTATCGGTAAGTAAAATCTTATTTTAATAAATTAATTTTTCCCCTCAAATTCTGCACACAATACCCCATAATGACAACGTGAAAAAAGTTTTTGTGTGATTTTTGAAAATGTATTAAAAATAAAAAAACAAAGAAATCACCTGTACATAAGTATTCACAGCCTTTGCTCAATACTTTGTTGATGCACCTTTGGCAGCAATTACAGCCTCAAGTATTTTTGAATATGATGCCACAAGCTTGACACAACTATCTTTGGGGAGTTTCGCCGATTCCTCTTTGCAGCACCTCTCAAGCTCCAGGTTGGATGCGTAGCGTTGATCCACAGCCATTTTCAGATCTCTCCAGAGATGTTCAAACAGATTTAAGTATGGGCTCTGGCTGGGACGCTCAAGGACATTCACAGAGTTGTCCTGAAGCCACTCCTTTGATATCTTGGCTGTGTGCTTAGGGTCATTGTCCTGCTGAAAGATGAACGGTCACCCCAGTCTGAGGTCAAGAGCACTCTGGAGCAGATTTTCATCCAGGATGTCTCTGTATATTGCTGCATTCATCTTTCCCTCTATCCTGACTAGTCTCCCAGTTCCTGCCGCTGAAAAACATCCCCACAGCATGATGCTGCCACCACCATGCTTCACTGCAGGGATGGTATTGGCCTGGTGATGAACGGTGCTTGGTTTCCTCCAAACATGGCGCCTGGCATTCACGCCAAAGAGTTCAATCTTTGTCTCATCAGACCAGAGAATTTTGTTTCTCATGGTCTGAGAGTCCTTCTGGTGCATTTTGGCAAACTCCAGGCGGGCTGCCATGTGCTTATTACTAAGGAGTGGCTTCCATCTGGCCACTCTACCATACAGGCCTGATTGGTGGATTGCTGCAGAGATGGTTGTCCTTCTGGAAGGTTCTCCTCTCTCCACAGAAATGTTGTAGCTCTGAAAGTGACCGACGCGTTCTTGGTCACCTCCCTGGCTAGGGCCCTTCTCCCCTGATCGCTCAGTTTAGACAGCCGGCCATCTCTATTAAGAGTCCTGGTGGTTCCTAACTTCTTCCATTTACAGATGATGGAGGCCACTGTGCTCATTGGGACCTTCAAAGCAGCAGATATTTTTCTGTACCCTTCCCCAAATTTGTGCCTAGAGATTTCTGTCTCGGAAGTCTACACACAATTCCTTTGGCTTCATACTTGGTTTGTGCTCAGACATGCACTGTGAAGTGTTGGATCTTTATATAGACAGGTGTGTGCCTTTCCAAATCATGTCCAATCAACTGAATTTACCACAGGTGGACTCCAATTTAGCTGTAGAAACATCTCAAGGATTATCAGTGGAAACAGGATGCATCTGAGCTCGAATTTTGAGCTTCATGGCAAAGGTTGTGAATATTTATGTACATGTGATTTCTTAGTTTTTTTTTAATAAATTTGCAAAAATCACACACACACTTTTTTCACGTTGTCATTATGGGATATTGTGTGTAGAATTTTGAGGGAAAAACTGAATTTGTTCCATTTTGGAATAAGGCTGTAACATAACAAAATGTGGAAAAAGTGAAGCGCTGTGAATACTTTCCGGATGCACTGTAGATACCAGGTATATTTTAATGTTTTATATACTGTGAGTAAAAATACAGATAACCACCAGCTTTTAAAAGCCGCAAAATAGTGCAGCATAGTGTGGTGGTTAGAAGCTTGACCAGAGCTCCGTGAAGTCTCATAGAAGTGGTAGATTTGAATTTATATATTTCCGGAAGCCATTACAAGTACCTCCAGTTACCGAGAGAGGTTTTGAAGGCAGCAAAATGTATTAATGTGCCATGGCTCAGATAGTGTTTATTGAAGAAAGTTATTAGGGCAGTGGTTCTCAAACTATGTGCCTAGGCACCCTAGTGTGCCTCAGGGTACTTGCAGGGGTGCCCTGGGTTAGAGGTCCAGGACCAGTTAATTTTATAGACACAACTAGTGCTTGTGGCTTTCAATAATAAAATATGTGGACAAACAGAAGTGAATCCTGTCCACATAACTGAACCTAAGGTTGAGCTATATACACAGTTTATTTAATTTCATATTTTTTAATGAATTTCTCAATATAACTTTTGGCCTAAATGTGCCGTGAAAAAAATTCTGATGTTCTAGGGTGCTGTGATTGGAAAAAAGTTTGGGACCACTGTACTAGGGTTTGGTTAACGTGATACTGATAGATCAGGAAAGAAAAATGTAGAGTTGAAAAGTTTTTGAAAATGAGTTGAGATTTCTGATGGAATGAAGATACTGGGTAAGGTTTGAAAGTTGGGGTGACAGTTGTGGTGGATATATTTGTCTCCATCTTTTGTATAATGTAAAGCTAATTTGTTAACGTCCATTTTTTTTATTTATCAGTCTACGATAGCTTTGCACAATCTTCAAAATGATCTTAGATTAAAGCATACCTAGCAATTCTGTCATTCAGAGACCTTTGAATGCAATTATACGCATGTATGTCTGGCTTAATAGTTTCTTTTGACTTTTCACAATCCGGTTATCTTTTGTTCTTACTTGCACAAGTTACTTTGTGTCAGGCCCGGGTGTTTTTGTGAATCCGTTAACCCGGGACCAACCACAGGTGTAGGTGCTGGGCTATGAAGAAAGCAGGGAGGACGAAGAAAGTTCCGATTCATATATTTATTCAAAATAACAATTCAGTAAAGAGTTAACTGACAAGTTGTTAATCATCATATTATACTGAAGTATTGCAGGAATAATATGCAAGAGAAAACTCAAAAATAAATAAAAGAAATGTTCATGGAAACATATGCAAAACAAGCTGATGAATAAATGTTGGATTGTCCAAATATAAACAAGCTTTGATGCTGAACTGCAGAATGTGATTAACTGGATAATGCAGACATGAAGAGATAACTGTAAGGATTTGCAATGGAGTTTTGAGAGTTAACTGAGAGACTGTGAAGAATTATCCTTGTTATGACAACATAGCAAATATAAACAAGCTTTGATGCTGAACTGCAGAATGTGATTAACTGGATAATGCAGACATGAAGAGATAACTGTAAGGATTTGCAATGGAGTTTTGAGAGTTAACTGAGAGACTGTGAAGAATTATCCTTGTTATGACAACATAGCAAATATAAACAAGCTTTGATGCTGAACTGCAGAATGTGATTAACTGGATAATGCAGACATGAAGAGATAACTGTAAGGATTTGCAATGGAGTTTTGAGAGTTAACTGAGAGACTGTGAAGAATTATCCTTGTAATGGCAACATAGCAAAAGTACTGAATTGGGTTACTTGCGGGTTCCGGAGATCACTGTGAAACTGTAGTAGAAGACAAGGTGATGAATGGGTTAAATGCAGAGTTGAACAAACGAACAGCTGAGGGAAATGAGATCCTCCAGACTTCGTAGGATAGGCAGACTGACAAGGTAACCTCATGCAGTACACTGGGAATCCAACTGTTTCCAGTAGGTGAGCAATTAACTGACAGCACAGCGGAGAGCCGGTGGATCTTTCAGCAGTGAAGGCTGCAGACGGACCTCTGGGAACGGAGGCGATATCTGGACCACGGGAATCACACAGGAATGCACGGAGAGAGCTCAGAGCTAGAGCACAGCGTTGATACAACAAAGCACTGGCCCAGAGTAACATAATCCCAGCCTACTTAAAGGCAGCACAAGCACGGGATTGGCTTACACCTGCCCACAGGTGTTTTCACAAGTGCTCTGTATTAGCTATTTGGTCTCCAACATGGCCACCTCCTATACAGCAGACACACTGCAGTGCCTTAGGCCATTTGGTCCCCGCACTCACAGTTCCCAGACTCTGCATTACCTGTGCCATTGATCACGCCGCGTCCCCACACGGGCACACAGCACCGCGAGCAACCGCACTGACAACGGATGAACCCCAGAACCCGCTAAGGTGAGAGACCGGTTCGTGACACTTTGTAGTCTAAACTACTTGTGATTCCCTCTCAGTTATCAAAGATTTCACCCTGTGGGTTTAAGAGATAATTCTCCAGCAAATTAAGACCAACCTCGAGATCAGTGGTTGTGGACTGTAATGATTATTTGTACTATACTGTATCAGAATGGTGTTCCAGGAATCATACAGGAGTAAAGTGGTCTTATTCTTAGACAAAGTGAATGCTTCACTCCTTTTTTTTTTTTTTTCCCCACTGCTTCACTTTTTCTTTTTCTTCTTCGATAAAACTTTTTTCATTGATATTTTTTCTCTCTGTCCATACAGGCATTGATGGTGAGGAGAGTAAGGTCTGTGCACAGGAGACTTAAAGGGGGCACACATGTACCGATGTGTTCTGAGTGATCTAGCACAGACCGCTCAGCACACATCTCTTCCCCCGCTCAGCACACAGCTGCTAAGATCTTGGCAAATGTCTTCTCATCTACATTTAGGAGGGAAATTGGTAGTCTGCTTTTTTGAGATCACTAAAATCTCCGCCTTGGTGATGGCTGTGTCAAACTTGAGAGAGATTACTGCATCAGATTTTTTGAAGTAGAAGACCATCGACCTATTAGGCCCAGATTCTTCTGAGCTGTGCAGCTCTTTAATAACTATGCTAAATTACTCTGCTGAGATCTACATATTGACATGCACTATCAGTTGATGAGTTGGTATGGATATTGCATGAGTGCAAACATTTACATTTTTTTAGTTGAAATCACGGTTGGTTGGTTGGTTGGTTGGTTGGTTGGTTGGTTGGTTGGTTTATTTTTTACTTGGTGATCTTATGGTAATCGTGAAATCAATTCACTAATTTCTTCTAGTCATATGTTGTCCCTTTGGATTTTTTCTTACCGTAACTTCTGTTGTTTTGTGCATTTTACTTTCCGCTTTTGACTAGAAAGTCTTTGCCGTTTTGGTAGGCAGAGTCTTATTGAGCTGTCCCTTTAGAGCAAGAAGTTTTACATTTATTTCAGGAAGCACTGAGGATTATTCTCTAGTCCTGCTGCTTACAAGGCTCATGAAGACACCCTTATAGTTGCTTAGTCACATCCCTTCTCTCTTGCTTACATTCAGGAGTGTATTTCAGCCATGCTTCTCACATTTTCATAGGTTTGGACACAGTTGTACATATTATTGTTTCTGACTTCAAATAGCCTAGCGAGTCCCATGTGAGGTCATCAGCCTTATGACCCTGACTCTCTAAAAATGTGTGAAAGCCCCCAACAAGTACACACACCACGCAACAAAACTGGACTGGTCAACATTGGTAGATATGGTGCCAAAACAGTTTAGGATCATTACATCTTTTAACAATATAATTTCAATAAGATGCAAAACGAAGGTTAATTAGAACTCTATTGCCTCACCTCAATCACTGTTTCCAAAGATTGGGAAGCAGTTTGCCAGAAAAGGGTGAAATTGTGTTATCAATTCTGCACAGCAGAGGAAAATTATACTTTGAATCAATAATCTCACCCCCCCCCCCCCCCCCCCTGTGAAAATACATTTTAATTAGACTAAGGGAGGAAACTCTGAAATCCTTAACTTTGTGAGAGAAAGCAGCAACTCCAAGTGTTGAATTCTGAGTGAATCACATTTCTGAATCGGCAATGCTCAAATTAATTAAAATGAATAAGCAGGATGGCAGTTATACAAGACAAAGGATTATACAAATGTGTACTACACACTGGCCGAACATTATAAAATTGAAAAAGTAGAATAAAATATTACACTAGCAGACATCTTAAAATGCAAATAGGCTACAAAGGAAAAGTAAATTACATTTTTAGAATGAACAAGGAAACACAGACACTGTTAGTTCCTGGCTTCAGGCAGATGATAGAAACATAGAATTTGACGGCAGATAAGAACCACTTGGCCCTTCTAGTCTGCCCCTTTTTTATCCTTTAGGCAATCTCAACCCTTTTTGAACCTTAATTCTTTGTAAGGATATTCATATATGTCTATCCCATGATAACCTTAGGCAGAGAACTACTTATTGTTTCTGAGCAGTTTTGTAGTTACTTACATTATGCTAGTTCTGGCTCTGGGTGCATGATGAGTACAGGCACTGTACAAGCTCCTGACTCTGGCCAGGTGGTAATTGCAGGCACTGTGCTGACTCTGGGTGGGTGCTGATTGCTGTCACTGTGCTAGTTGCTGACTGGCCAGGTGATAATTGCAGGCACTGTGCTAATTCTTGGCTCTGGCCGGTTATTAATTGCAGGCACTGTGCTAGTTCTTGACTCTGGGTGGGTGTTGATTGCTGGCACTGTGCTTGTTCCTGGCTTTGGCCAGGTGGTGATTGCAGGCACTTCAGTTCCTGGCTATGGCTGCGTGATGTTTTCAGAACTATGCTTGTTCTATGCTCTTTTGGCTGGTGATTGAACACATCCCAGCCAAATCGAAATCTCTCTGCACATGTTACATCTGTCCCACCTTCAGTGCTTCATCGTTTTGCCCGATTGCTAACTTTTTTTGGTTTGCTGACAAACCTGAATAAGGCCCTAAGAAGGTAATCAGATGTGCAAAGGCACAAGCTGAAGAGAAAATGGCCCAGTCAATAGATAATGGGGGCAAAACTATTTTTAGGTATATACAGTAAGTGAAAGGAGAAAAACAAAAGCTGAATAATAAGACGAAAAACAGAGAGTGGGAGTCTTTTCGAGGGAGACAATGAAATAGATCATCTTAATAATTATTTTTGCTCAGTATTCACTACTGAAAGAGAGGGCCACAGTTACGTTGTAGGCATATTCAGAAAAATTAAGTAGAAACAAGTACTTTTGCCGAGGAGAAGGTCCTATCAGAACTCTCAAAACGGAAAGTAGATAAATCAATAAGGGCAGATGGGATACATCCAAGGACACTAAAAAAGCTTAAAGGTGTGCTGATAGCACCATTTATAGAATTATATGGGATGCAGTTAATATACTGGCTGTGGGGATCCAGGCGTACAGGATACCAGTGCCAGAATCCCGTGAGCCGGTGAAATACCGGCGGTCGCAATCCCGAACGCAGCCACATATTCCCACTATGGTGGGTCCAAAGCTCGCTACCAGGCCTGAAGCACTGCGAGACTGCAAGGGGACTTGCGGCCTCACAGCTGGGATTCCAGCTGACGGGATGCCGCTGTTGGTATAGTGACAACCGGCATCCTGTCTGCCGGTCTCCCATATGTATTCCAATTATTCAACCAGTCACTAGCTACAGGAGTAATTCCAGGGGACTGGAATAGAGCCAACGTAGTACCACTGCACAAAATCAAGGAAGAGGCAAGCAACTACCGACCAGTCAGCCTTACATCAATAGTAGGGAAATTGATGGAAACACTCTTACAAGAAAATGTTGTAGATTATAACAAATGCAGCAAGTTACAGGATCCCAAACAGTATAGATTCACTGGGGGGGGGGGGGGGGAGATCATGTCATACAAACCTTATTGACTTTTTGGATTGGGTAACTAAAGTAATAGATAAAGGTGGAGCCATAGCTATAACTTATCTATACTTTAGTAAAGCTTTCAAAACTGTTTCACATCGCAGACTGTTAAATAAATTTAAAAGCATGTGAGTAAATACCAAGATGGTTGAATGGATAAGACCTTGGTTGCAGGATAGAAAACAAGAGAGTTGTAGTACATGCAGTGCATTCACAGGAGGGAAATGTTACCCCACGGATCTGTACTTGGACCAGTGCTTTTTAATATCTTTATTGGTGACTTTGCAAATGAAGAGAGAGGATGCCTTTTTGCCGATGACACACCAGGGAGGGTAAAACAAATGATTGAGGATCTAGGTAGACTAGAAGAGTTGCAAAAAGACTGGCAATTACAGTTTTAATGCCAAAAAATGCAAAATCATGCATTCGGTTCTCAAAGATCCAAAGGCTAAATCTAATATTAATGGCACTATACTGGAAACTACTGTGGAGAAAAGGGATCCAGCAGTCACTATATCAGGTGACTTATAGGCAGGTAGGCAATTTAATAAAGTAATTAGGAAGGTAGCTCAGATGCTTGGTTGCATAGGAAGAGGAATCATCAGCAGAAATAAAGAAGTAATAATGCCACTGTATAAGTAATTGGTACAGTCTCATCTAGAATACTTTTGAGTTTTTCAATCGCGGGATACCGGGATTGGCTTCTCTAGTTTCCAAGGTCTCATGGCTGGGCAATTCCAAATGTAATGTTCCTCTTTCTCACTATTCTCTACTGTATCCCCAAAGCCTTACATCATGTACATAAACGTAATACAGTGTATCCTATATTTGGAAACTCAACTTTGAAAACACCCTCAACAACCTTTCATTTTGTTGAGGGTGTTTCCAAACACCCTTTCAGTTTGTTCTCATAATGGAAGCTCTCAATGACCTTTATTCCACTTCTGTCTCCTTGCTACTTATGAAATGGTTTAAATGGCACAAATTCACCTCCGATAGTGAAGGGGTAGATTTACCAATAAGATACTCTTAACTGGGGTACCTCCTAAGGTGTATGACTTTTTATTCAAACTTGTGTTACCATATGTTTTAGTTTTGCCTTTGCCTGTTATTTTTGGCATTTACTCTGTTCTATGCCATGTACTGCTATTGAATGTTCATGTGTTTTGCCTCGGATGCAATCTTATTAGTGAATGGTTGCATCTAACTTTAAGTTATAATGAGGAACTAAAGCAAAAGTAAAATACAGTGATTCAAAAGTCGCAGTACACCCTTTTGGTTCAAAAACTGTGCAGAAAATGGGAAAACTGACTTAGATTCAAGATAGCCAATTTCAAGATGGCGCCCATGTTCGGTACATACCCTAAAACAGGGGTGGGGAACTTCCGGCCCACGGGCCGTATAAGGCCCGCAAAGCCGTTTGTTCCGGCCCACCCGCTGCTGTGCATCAGTGAGACACGCCGCCCCTCAGTCCGTCCGGTGGTGGCCAGTCTCATCTGTCAGGGCAGGGAGGAGAGCGCAGCTATGTCCGGTTGCAGCAGTGGGCATGATCTCAAACCAGCCACCGGTTCGTGAGCCAATCAGGAGCCGTCGCTGCCGGTCTGCGAGCTCTGATTGGTTCACGAACCGGCGTCTGGTTTGAGGTCCTACACATCGCCCCCGCCGCCTGACAAAGCTGCGCTCTCCTAATTGAATTCCCTCCATAGTGGTGATTACGTGATCTTTTTTGTATGAATGGACCAGAAAAAGTTTGATCTACACAATTTATGTGATCATGAGGAACAATAGGAAACAATGATTAGTAACTAACCAGCGAAGCAGTCCAATGGTAACGGTGTGGGACTAGAGAATAACAACAGTAAAGCACTTACAGTCTATACAATAACCAATATGTTTGCAATTGTAACATTTACATAAAATATACTGCTTCAAAAAATAGATGAACAAATAAATAAAAAAACAAACAAGTTCGTTTCATTTGGACTTAGCTTGTTCCGTCTTCAGTACGTTAGGATATTAACTATGAAGATACTTTATGTAAAATGCTCTCACTTCAGTAATCGTAGTTCCTATTCACAGGGATATACTACAATGTCCTGATGTTAGTATACAACACATCTCAGCTATGCATGCTGGGTAGTTTCCCCTATGTACAGTATATCAGTCAACACAAGCACTTGATAATATTCCTTGTAAGCACAATATCTAAAGACCTAGATTTTACCATTGCAAAAATGTACCTAAACGTACATATTTTTTTTTCTAGCTGCAAAGCTTAACAAGGGTGGTGAGAACGCTTCTTGTCACATTAAAGTCTCCTTTACTTCATGACTTCAATAAACATAATGAAGATTCTATGTTCAATCATAGAAAATCCCAAATCTGTTGTTTATTAGATTAGGGTGACATACAAACAGCAAATTTGCTGATAGAATATATTTAATCTTGTTTGGGGTTTTTTTTACGATGTCCTATATTATGATTAAACTATAAATCTAAATAATAAAAGTAGATATTTAAATTTCCTCTTGCTGCATCCAGGGACATGTTTGTCATTGTGACAAATAGCTACAACATTACCAAAGAATTCTACCCTTACTTCAATGTTCGCTTCATTTGAATGAATAAGCTCTACTTTTTTTTCTTTTTTTAACTTACACACATATGAGGGAGGTACTATACTACTGTGCAATCAGGGCCAGATTAACAATGGGGCAGATGGAACTACAGCTCAAGGCCTCCACATAAAAATAGGCCCATCATCATGGCAGCATGATGATCACTAGGCACCAGCTGGCCACATGCTCGGCCATAAATCATAACTATTAAAATTGCATTTCTATTTTTCTCACGAGATAATGCAATTTTTTTATATTTTTACAAATTTAGGGAGACATTGGAGCTGATAGTGTAGGGGTGTACACGCCCACAGAGATCTGGACACACCCACATAGCACTCATCACACCTCCCCCATTTCTCACTATAGGCCTTTGAATATTATCAGCCCTAGGCCCATGCAGCCCTCCAGTCCTGTGTGTAGTTGTCTATATACAGTACAGTAATGACTACTATACATAGCATATACAGTAGGACAAGAAAATTGGTACTGTGTAGTTGTCCATGCAAACAAAATAAAAATGAAGACTTGTATCCAGTATATAGAATATTAGTGCTATTACTATGCATTAGACTGTGTAATTATATTATGATTATGATGATTACCTTCTCCAATCTTCCAGAATCACTTCCTTACCAGCCTGAAGTTAGCCACGCAATGTTTTCTATTGCAGCTGTTAACAGGCAGGTGACCCAATATCAGTGTGTAAGTGATAGACTTACTGAAATAAATAGGATTTTAGCCATGCAGACAGGAAGATATCCTTAAGACATATATAAGTGTGTACAATAATACCATATATGCATATATTCCATCATGGAGGGTAATGCATACTAATATACCATGTTATATAAGCTGTTCCATAGTCTTCTCATTGGGAAGAGGGACCCCTTAATTTAATACAGTATGTGAGTTGGTTGTTGCGATCAGGCTTGCCAGTGGCCACTACCAGTGCTGGATACACTTTACCGCCACAGAACAATCAATAACTAATATAGAGCGCACTCTGTAAGTATAAAACTCAGAGTGTAAGTAGATTAGTTATTCCAGCCGATATGTACACTGACAGTCCTGTCCCTGAATCGGAATTGACCTACTGTACTTAGAATATTGCTGAGACATGCCAGCAGAGAAAAAAATTGCAATGTAGATCCTTTGGTACGCACTAATATAGCAGCTTAGTATAATATAATGGTGACTCAGAGGCAACTTCCTGAAGAAAACCTCCACCCTATTAGATAGGATAAATGCAAAGAAAAAAATGGTACCAGTACATACGACCAAGCGCGTAACAATAAAGAACTGTTGAAATCCGGAGCTTACTAAGCTCAGTGGTCCATTCCCCCAGGTTTTGAATGTAATCCCAGAGGAAGAAAGAAAAGGTGCATATGGTGAAGCACATTTATATATAGTGTCAGAATATTCACATAATTAGAAACATTTATTCAAATTAAAATCACAACAGGTTAAGAAAATGACACACTCCAATTAAGACATGAGGTGGACTGTCAATAGCAGAGGAAATGGTCACGTAAAATCACAGATAAGAAAGATAGCATCATATGGATCTAACACAAAAGGCAATGTGTAGCCACAAATGATCTGTCCATACAGGGAGTCCAATAGGGGTAATTACCGGAGGAAGGTGAGAACTGTCTCACGACAGTTCTTAAGAGCGTTTAGGTAGAAATGTTCCACGGCAACCGCAGAGCCTTCTCTTCCTCTCGTCCGGTATGCAGCCCAGGTTCTCCCCGCAGTCTGTATCTCGATCCATCATTGCATTACATTAAATAATCGAGCAGTGAAGGATCCACAGTAATTAAAATTGTATTTCTCCAACATAAGCTAAACAAAGGAAAAAAACTGAAATTCAGAATGCATAAGAGTCAAAAACCTGCAGCTGAAATGGTGAGGCAGCACACGAGCTGTGTGTGATGTTACTAAATAATATCAGCTGTGTGCAAATATTCACTAATTGTGCAGCAGCTGCCAAATATTAGTGAATATTTGCACACAGCTGATATTATTTAGTAACATCACACACAGCTCGTGTGCTGCCTCACCATTTCAGCTGCAGGTTTTTGACTCATGCATTCTGAATTTCAGTTTTTTTCCTTTGTTTAGCTTATGTTGGAGAAATACAATTTTAATTACTGTGGATCATTCACTGCCCGATTATTTAATGTAATACAATGATGGATCGAGATACAGACTGCGGGGAGAACCTGGGCTGCATACCGGACGAGAGGAGGAGAAGGCGCTGAGGTTGCCGTGGAACATTTCTGCCTAAACGCTCTTAAGAACTGTCGTGAGACAGTTCTCACCTTCCTCCGGTAATTACCCCTATTGGACTCCCTGTATGGACAGATCATTTGTGGCTACACATTGCCTTTTGTGTTAGATCCATATGATGCTATCTTTCTTATCTGTGATTTTACGTGACCATTTCCTCTGCTATTGACAGTCCACCTCATGTCTTAATTGGAGGCTGTCATTTTCTTAACCTGTTGTGATATAATTTGAATAAATGTTTCTAATTATGTGAATATTCTGACACTATATATAAATGTGCTTCACCATATGCACCTTTTCTTTCTTCCTCTGGGATTACATTCAAAACCTGGGGGAATGGACCACTGATCTTAGTAAGCCCGGGATTTCAACAGTTCTTTATTGTTACGCGCTTGGTCGTATGTACTGGTACCATTTTTTTTCTATGCCAGCAGAGAAAGTCAGCTACTATCCTGTGCTGACAGAGTGTATCTACATAAGCAAACATATTATGGGGAACTTGCATATTTATTTCCTTTTTTGCTCAGTGCCTTTGGGACGAGAAAGCATTGCTAATAGGCAAGTGTCATTTTCCTCTTTTGCCCCATTTTTTAAAGCATTTCTGGCTACAATCATATAAGGTAAATTGCTGTAATAACTGAAAATTATGCAATTCAAAATTGGAATTAAAACCCCCCACAAATGTGAAAATATGTTGTACATTCTCTGCTTGCCTTGTTTGTCAGAACAGCTTTGCCTATGAGAGATATAATTCAGATTTTGCTCTGTAAATTCTGCTGTAAATTTAAAGTCCATCCCGCATATACCTATTCTCACCAACTTCAATTTAAAATATGAACCTCACATTTAGCATTAATGTATTCTATAGCAGATTTTCCTTAACCTGATGAAAATGGAAGTGCTTTGTTCTGTTTAGTATACAGAGCACAAAATACAGCATACTTTGAGACATTGGGCTAAATGTAGTAGCCTGCGAGAAGCAGGAAATGCAGGATTTTGTGCGAGTCTGGACAGAGTTTTAAAGCGGCAAAACCAACCTGGTTATGCTGTATAAATGATTGCTGCTTTAAAAATTCAGCCACTCTCGCACGAAATCTTGCACTTCCTGTTTCTCTCAGGCTTTTACATTTAGCCTATTCTGTTTTATATAGCTTCAGTTATGAAAAACAAAGATTGCTGAGCGGCTGTACAGTAAATCAGTAGATATGAACTATACATTTATATTTGCTACGAAAGAAAGTATTTTGGCAATTTATATAAAAAATTATAAATTGTACTATATTGTGTTTATGTCTTAGAACTATAAAGCTATTTTTGTGTGAATGTTTCCTTATTATATTAATCATTAATACATTTAATATATAGACAGTTCAATAATAGCTAAAAGTGTATATTACAATTTATAATAAATTAAAAAACTTTAAATGTGTTTACTGTTTAAAAGATATATTTGCTTTATAATTTTATTTTATTTTTAAAAACAAAACACAAATGTCTGTGAACAAAAAAATTGGCAGTATATATACAGTACATGAACAGACTGCCATGCCCAATGACTTAAAGATCGTGTACAACGCATTGAAACTAAATGTCATTATCAATGTAAAAATAATTTAAAAATCATTCATTTGCACATGGTATGAATTTTAGATTCATACCTGTCTTTGCTTGGATAAGAAAACAGGAACTTTAAACTAGTCAGTGACAGCCTGAGGTGCTAAACATTTCTGTCTAGCTTCATTGTCATCAATTGTTAATTGTTTACTTCTCTTGGGTTCTATCCATGAATTATGTATTACTGCATTATTTGGCATAGGATCAGCTTCCACAATTGAAACAACCCTTTTTTTCATTTTGCTTTTTAAAACCTTTTGGAATTTCTGCCTTGTGAATGCGTACAGCAGAGGGTGGAAGATGGTAGTTCCATAGGCCATGACTAAAAAGCACAATCTGAGTTTTACCAAAAGGTCACTTGGGCCAAGACATAAAATTGTTGTATTCAATAAAGAAATAGGCGTCCAACAAAATAGGAAGGTTGAAATAATTAATAATGACATTCTGAAGACTCTTTTTTGCCTTTCACGCCTCTCTCTGTGCCTTTTCACCGCTCGACGCAGGGCAATAATCACAGATACAGAAGTCCTTACTCCGAACACCACATTTCTGCCTCCACTGCTTTGTGAGACATCCGTTGTCTCGTGTTGCGTAGCCAGAGAAATTGGTTTTTTCTTCCGTACCTTCTTCTTTTGTCCGGTTGTAAACCTTGTGCCTATGCGAATGTTGAGCGCTTGAAGTATTTTGCTGTATGTGATTAACATCACAACTATTGTGAAAAAGAAAATGGGAATCTGCACTAATAGGTGATAATACATCCCAAGTTCTGTATAATATTCATTTGTGCTAACACACAAAAGTGTTTTGTTTTCCCAAGTATTCTCACTTTGAACGCTGAAAAAGCTAACTTCAATAAAAGGAATCAAAAATGAAAGAAAGGAAACTACCCATGTTGATGTCATCAATATAACTGCACGGCCCATGGTTAGAATTCGATTAGCAGGTTTTACAGAGATGTCGTAACGATCCAGAGTAATAGCAAATACATTGACAGCTGTAGAAACACTTGCAAAAGACACACAAGCTTCATGGAAGCAGCAGATCAATGCACTGTTGTTCTCCAGGGGCAGCAGTAGGATTACAATAGTCAGTGGAATACATCCTACACATATTATTACATCTAGCACATGGAGATTCATAGTAACAATGTTGCTGACTGAGTTGATAAGGTTGGATTTCATGCTGTATAAAACCAGAACAGTGAGGTTGCTTCCAAGGCCCAGAACAATTTCCAGCATAAGGAAGCAAATGAGAGAGATCTGGAAGCTAAGCGGGTATGACAGCGGTCTGTACATGTTGGCACGGACGTCATTAATCTCATCGCGAACTGTTATATTGGCCTCAGACTGCATGTTGGTTCCCAGCATGGAAGTGAAGCACATCCTTTTGAATTAGGTGACATGAGTACTGTGAAAAGACACACAAAATTTTTTTATTCACTTAAAGTATCATAAAGACAGATTATATCATGCCATTGTCTTGTTTTTACATTTGTAGGAACAGAACAGGATAATTTTGTATTTTTTATTTCATTAATAGGCCAAAGAAAAATATTGGAATGTTTGGAATTTAGTGTTTACAAGATAAATATTTTCTATAATTTGCAATCCCATATATAAAATGTTCTAATTGACATTTACACACCTGTTTCTTTTCTTCACATTAAACTGATTACCAGCGCTTTGTAGTGAATGTGTAAAGAGACACTTGGTCATCAGATCTCTGTGTAAGAGATTAATTCATAAGAGCAACCGTTTACTTTATCATTATTTTCTTTCTAGTTTTTGGAACTTTGTGGACAATTTAAAATAAGGTCCCATGCAGTTTACCTGATTTCTTAGTGTTTCTTGCACCCCTGTTAACATCCCATTTTTTTTCTTCAACCATGTATCACCATCTGACTTGATTTCTACGGCAGGCATTCCCAACCACGGTCCTCAAGGCACACCAACAGTGCAGGTTTTAGTGATATCCAGGCTGCAGCACAGATGGTTAAATCAAAATAACTGAGCTACTAATTAAGTCACCTGTGCTGAAGCCTGGATATCACTAAAACCTGCACTGTTAGTGTGCCTTGAGGACCGTGGTTGGGAATGCCTGTTCTACGGTATGAAAACTGCAATTGCTTGACATTTTTTAATTTCTCCCCTGTAGTGTAGAATGAAATGGAGCTCAGCTGCAAGTCATTTATTAGAAGGGTGATATGACTTTTTGGGTTATGACTGGTAATACAGTATAACTGTTCTACCACAGCTATATCAAACAATTCACAGACTGACCATTTGATTCCATTTTTTTATGATTTTCATTTTAATGCCTTATCACTCTGCTTTTTAGATCCGCTGTCTTGTTTTTCATCTCTGTCAGAGCGAACAGCCTAATGAGTGCTAACAGCTTTTTACAAGAATGTTGGATTCTTTGATATGTGACAACAAAGTCACTGGTATGATGTAATCTGTTCTTTTACTTCCATTTTCTTAAACATGTATCTGTCAGACAAGAGCACTTCACATTCAGTTTTATTCACCATGAAAGTATGCAACGTATTGTATATATTATCCGGTTAACGATATCCCTTGGCTTCACGGGCTTACAGAGTGTGTGTGTGTGTGTGTGTGTGTGTGTGTGTGTGTGTGTGTGGCTATGTATGTATGTATGTATGTATGTGTGTGTGTGTGTATATATATATATATAGTGCTCTTTATTTAGCTCCCACTGATTCTAAGCCTTTGCAAGTCCCTTAATGTATGCAAATTTGCTTTAGTCTGTGCTGTAGTTGCTATAGTAACTAGCTGAAAGTTCTGCCAAGTTTAATGTTGCTAAATATTTATCTGCAATGTTGTTACATTTTTCTTTCCAAAGTGCCTGTTTGTATATGACAAAATGTACCATATAACCTATAAACGTAAGGGAATCCTACATCAGCAATGACAAAAAAAACCCCGCAAAAATAACAAATTCACAGATTCTGCTCCCCCCCCCCCCCCCCCCCAATGTAACGATTCACTAAATCACTGATGTGCGCCTATACATTGCCGATATTTTACAATGATTCACATATTGTTTTCATCCAAAGAATAGATCTGCAAATCATGAAAGTACCTATTTTAATAGTAAAATGTTACTAACGCTCTGCAAATTGGATGATTGTTACCATAGACTAGCAATCTACAAACCCGATTGGTCGGTAAAATCCAACATCTTGGATGACGTGATTTACCGATTGCGATGAGTTTTTGGTTGGAAACTGCGATTGGTGAACCACATTATTTTTACACTATCATCTGCAAAATACAGATTTGCCCCAATTGATTGCTGATTACCTCAGGCGTAGAGACATTGCAGTCATATTCTTACCGCTGCTTTTTGGGATAAAATTAGGAAAATTTGATATATGGAATCTTTAATATTTGACTACTCTGTGTGATATTTCAATAAATATTCCACATATGCAAAACTGACCAATTGCTATAGTTTTTGCATATTTGTAAATTGGTTTACCACATATTGCAGTCACTTCCCATGACGCAATCAGCAGTCTTAACAAGAATTTATTTTTTATGTGACATAGCCATATATGGGTGATGTGGTATGGTAATCGACCAAACAAGGATCTGCTTAATATGTATTAAATGTCAGAATCCCGGCATCGTGGCATCAGGTTCCCTCGCGGGCTCTTTGTGCTCGCCATGCTTCTGGCCCACTGACTTGCTTTGCTTGCCACAGGTTATATTCCCACTCCCTGCGGAGGTCAGGATTCCGTCCGGCGGTATTTCATCGGGTGTGGGGTTCCGGCGTCGGTCTCTTGAACGTCAGGATCCCGACAGCCAGTATTTTAGTATTTTAACTGCATCCCCTCCACGCATCCTCTTGTGCTAGAAAAAGCTCAGTGTGTATGGGAATCTATGTGATCGGGAGGTCAGTTCAACAAATATTAAACATCACGTAAGATGTGACCTATGATCCCGGCCGTTACAGGAGAGTTATAAGCCGTTTATCGGCTAACACTCCTGCAACGGACCTGCATACACACCTATAAAACCATCGGCCTTTTCACCCACTATTGTTTGATCGCGCCATGGATTGTGTAGGTGTGTAACCAGCTTTACTGTTTTAGGGGGGGTATGAAGTGTGCTATGGTAATCTCAGAGCTATTGATTTTGCACCCCTGCCTATTTGATTACAGTCTGTTTTTAAGGCATTTTTACCAATGCCTTTTCACCGTTTTTTTTTTTTTTGTGAAAAGGCATTGACGATAAGTGCCTCGAAGTCTGCGAAAACTGACCAGCGCAGGATAAAAAACATGTGGATTTGCCAATCCACATGTTTTTTGCTCCTGCTGAATTTTTCGCCTAGGCAAAAAAATGGACCGAATTGCATACCCCCTTGGCCTTAACATCTTCAAGTCGCCCACCCATTAGCTAGTAATGTAGTAGAGTAAGGATAGCTGAAGAGAGACAAGTATACTAGGGCTTGAGTTATGGTTGTCTGTTGTGCATATGTCAAGGTGTTCTAGTGTCTTGTCTGCTGTAATTGTAGTGAAGTGAAATTATGTGGGTCCAGAGGAGATTTGAAGAGTTTTACAGTGAGACCCTGTTACATATAAACAATTGAACTCTGCCCTGCCCAACATATATAATATTAGACATTTTTTTTCTCCTTACTACTTCAGATTAACTGCAAATTGCCAAGCAGAATTAACTTTTATTAAGTAAAAAAGAAAACCTGAATATGTTCTGTTTTGTCATTTGTATTCAGCTGAAGAAAACCCCCAACACCTTGTTTTTACTGTATATGTATGTAACTGAGAGTGTTTGCAGAAAATGGAAAATTTGAGTCCTGCCAGATCCCATGCTGGCCAAAGATAAAGCATCAGTCCTGTGTCACAGGCGTTACATTTCCTGTGACGAGAGAGCATGTTGAGAGAAGCAGAGTTAATTAACTGAATTCATTTTTGAATCTTTTAACTTAGAAATGTGAAGTGTGTTACACAGAGACATCTACCAGCCCCCTGTGCTACTGAGCAGTAAAGATGTATGGCAGAGCTTGGCAGCATGCTGTTAAACACCTACCTGCCTCCTTCTGCCATAAGGAACCTTTAGTTTACTGAGGCATAATTTCAGAGATTGAAACATGATGTCATTCTCACACTACGATAGCTGTTAAGATGTTCAATATAATAGTTTTTCAGTGTGGGGGGGGGGGGGGGGAGAGCTACTGTATGTGGAGCTCAATACTATAGCTCAATAAATGAATATTAATTGACTAATAAGATGTCTGTAATCAATACTGTTGCTCACCATTCTCTTTTAGTCAGACACTTGTATTAATGAAACTTTTTGAAAAGCATTATCAGTCTCATTGTCCCTTTATAATACACACCATAAGGAACATCCAATAAGTCCATATGATGCAAAACCTTTATTTGTGCTTTTATATAAGTGATTAGTTCTAATCTGTCCTACATTGGTTGGAAAAATAACCTTTGTTCAAATGCGAGCAATTAATTTGTAGGTGCTCAACTAACCATAATATGGAGGCGATATGTAGCCATTTAATAATAGTTTCCAGTTTATTTGCAGCAGAGTGTTATTGTATAGCCACAATCATCCGTTTGCAGGATACATTAAGCCTACTGTCTATCTAGCTTTTGGACTGTCTCCTGCTTTCAGCATCTACCACCAAGTTGTAATATATTTATAGTATATGAAGTGCTGCTCATCATTTTGATCTCATGCAGACACACCTGCAAATAATGAGTCTGGATCATGACAGTTCTCCCAGGAATCTAGTCTGTGTTACATGTATGCAAGTCCTCTTCATTATTGTCTGATAATATTTTGTGTCTTTAAAGACGTTAAAGTAAAGTCCTTGCAGACCAGTATGCCGTTTATCTCTCACTCTGTAAGTGGCAATATTGATGTGTACTAGTACTGGGGCATTTTAAAATGTTGTAATCAATTGCTGGTTACCAACTCTGGTACATTAGCTGTGTGTCTAATCATAATTTCATATATTTAAGATTATTGCACTGGGTTTTCATGCATCTATATAATATATTGTGTATACAATATTTGTAAAATAGGGTGTATGTGTGTGTGTGTGTGTATATATATATATATATATATATATATATATATTACTTATAAATATATAAAATATATGTGTGTGTATTGGAGCTTTTTATAGTTATAGCCTGTGTACCTCACATACCTTTTTACAACATTTCTTTGGATCATTTTTGGTACCTATTTACCTTTTTTGTCCATGTCTCTCCTGTACTTTTCCTGGCATTGACTGGTGATCATGGTCCGAGACTGTGTACACAGTCTGCTAGCTAGTAGTTTACAGCAGATGAGCAGACATAGTGAAGTGCACGTCCTCTGAAATAATGTCACGATTAGGATTCTGTCTGAAATTAATTCTACTTGAACGTACCCTTTAAATGACGCATATGTGTTAATTTGCTTTTTGTATAACTCCCTGGATGCAATGCAAATTCAGTTCTTTCAAGTCTTTCACTTTTGTCATAGCTATGTAAATAAAAAATAAATAAATGCAGGGTAATGCAAATTACAGTCGGTGCTGCAGAAACAAAACCGTATCACACAGACCAGTGTTAAGATAAAGGTAGTACAGCTTTGCATCAGTTACTTATTGTGTATTCAGTGACTAATTATTTTTATTGAAGGTATTTAAATGTAATTATACTCTAATGTGAGCACTAGACACAAAACAGTACTTAAGAACTATTAATAAGCAAGTGGATGCAAAATGCTACTCCTTTGTAATAGACTGTGTATAATAGAATTTATTTTCTTTCCCAAAACCTGTCAGGAATGAAGGCTCATAATACATTACAGGAGGGAGCTAATGCTATGTGATAAGTAGATACATCTCTTACCTCTGCCAAAGATGAGAGATCCTTTGTGAATCGTTTGCAGTCTCGGTTGCTTCATCTTGCTTACTTGTAAGCCGAGTGCACATGAAGCCAGGTGCTACATATCTCTCCAGAAAATGACCTTAATGAAAGGATGTTCGTGTGCTGAGCCATTGTTTCAGCATAGTGCTAACATACAGGGCATGTACTGCTGCTTCCAGGCTGCTGCGGTCCCTCGTTCAGTCTTCCCACTGCAAAATCAATAAGCATCTGAAAATACATGATGAAAGTAATTTAACATACTGAAGGCTGCAGCTCTCAGGAGACATGAGTGTGGTCCTGGTTTTCTGGATTTTTTATTTTTTTTGTTCTTTGAGAAGAGCAACGGTGCTGGTTGTTGGGTCTGTTCTTGCAGAATGACAGCTTGCTTCGTTGCTTCCCTTCACTGCAGAGAGATGCAGTGCATTCACTAATTTTGATTGGCCAGATTTGCTGGGCTTTTGGATAGCATTGCATTTTTAAAATTCTTATAAGAACCTGTTTTATATAATCCAGTTTAAGTCATTCTTATGTAAAAGAAGGAATAACAATGTCCGTTGTAAACTGTTACTTTTATAGAATTATGTAATGTCTGTGGGAATTCTAGTGTATTTGATTTAATTATAGAATTATTCATGTAAAATGCATTTCAAAGGATTTATAAAGAGAGGAGTTTGCACACTTTCTTTGTATAGAATAAGGAGCCCCAGCTCACAGGCAAGTCACCTTTCATAAATGGATTGAAGCTGATAAACTATGGAACCTTATTTCAGCTGGTGTAGAGTGTGTCTTGTGAAGGAGTTAGTGTGTATAGTATATGTACTGTAAATAATGTTTAATATGTTGATATAATTGCAAGTAACACAGTATTTCCATTTGTGTCTTTGGCGAATAATGTATAGAATATATTATTGTAAATATTTCTGTTATGTTAATTCAGTAATGTCAATATACACCATTATACATTTTGCAAAGATCTGTAAAGCTTATATAATATACATTATACACCTCTTTGAGATCCTATGGCAGTACATTAAGAGCGAGGTGCAAGAAAGATTTCCCTCAAACATACAATGAACTGAAATGGCATTATAAGTTGCATGCCAAAATTCGTGCTGAAGTTTGTTCTGCAAGCTACTGAAGGCTGGAGTATAATTACTTGTTCACACATGGCATCTTCATGTTGGTTTATGTAAAAAATGTAATGAATAGATAATAAAAAGTAAAATCTGTCATTTATCACAGAAAATTAGATTTATGACATTTTTAGAACGTTAGTAGGGGCTAGATAATTGTTAAACTGGGTACACACAGTGCAATTTTTGCACTATATCGCACACTTCACACTATCTGGCTAGAGTGTGATATAGTGCACTATATCGTACGGTGTGTACGCACTATATTGTATGTGATATAGTGTGGTGGGTGCTCTGACGGGTCGTATCCGATGTTCTATGTCGTCAAGTTTAGCTAAATAGTACACTATCTGGTACATATTGTATGTAACTGAATGTAACATACGATATTGTATCCAATTTGTGTCATAACAATAAAGTGAGAAGCAATATCTTATGCTAAAGTATATCTTACCATGTGTATGCAATATTTCGTTTGTTTAGGAGCGTAGGGAACTTCAAGGGAAATAGTGTAGGATATCATAACATAGCCAAAATCTTACCGTGTGTACCCAGCTTTAATTGACTCCATTTGTAAAACTATAGGTTTGGCATTTACTGTACTTTCCTTAACACGTGAGTGTTTCATAATGCACTTTTGTTGCTCACCTCACTTGTGATTTTAAACTTTATGTAACATTATGTTGGCACAGAGAGGAGATATGCCAACAGCCTTACCAACATAAACTCACATACCCCTAGATTCACCATACTCTTCGTTACTGCCACCACAATATGTTCAGGCTCCCAAGAATGCTACCATGATGATTCCACCCTCTCCTTTATTTATCCAATCTGGGCAGTCTGCCAGTCCTGTCGTCTTCACCTTATAAATGTTGCCAGTATACACCATTCTTCTACCCAAGTTTTTACCAAACTCTTATCTTATCTGATCTTCACTCGTCTTGATTTATGCAATCTGTTGCTATCTGCCAAAGCGTCCAAGTCACTACCTGTAAATCTATCTATTTACTTATTGAACTTATCCTGCTTCTACCTATATTACTTATCCTATTGCACTCTCCCATATAGCAGAATCTCCAATCTGACTGTCACTCACTCACTCACTCACTCTTGTTTCGCCCGTGTCCTCTTCCAGTTAGCATGTAAGCTGGTAACTAAATGTACCCCAATGAGTGTACATGTGGGTTAGAGAACTAGAGTGTTTAGATTTCTTTCTATTTGAAAAACAATGTTCTATTGCACTGAGTAAGGTCATATATCATGTACCCCCAAGCATCGGAGCCTATAAAAGTGGGCAACTCAGCCAGAAGTGGGCAATATTGGCAGTATTGTTTTGTCTTTGACAGTGTCATTTTTCATATTTGTAAGCCTGGTTCCAATATCAGCGTATGTGCAGTGCTCAAATCTTAATGGGACTCTTCGTTTTACAGCTGCTGATGCAAACACCATCCATGTGGGTGTGTACTCTGCTCAGTGATTTAGATGGAAACATCACAGTAGTGGAGATATGTGGTAAACCTTTTGAGACAGGTAAAGTGGAGAAGGTGACATAACAACCAGTCAGCTTCCAATTGTCATATATCTAGCACGGTCTAGGCCAGTGGTTCCCAAACTGGGTGCCTCAGGGCACTTGCAGGGGTGCTGTAGGTTGGTGGTTCAGGACCAATTAAAATTATTTATGGTCAATATAATAGTCAAAACCAGTGCTTGTGGCTTTCCATCATAAAAAATGTGGACAAAAATAGACGTTATGGTAAGAACTTACCGTTGATAACGTAATTTCTCTTATGTCCACAGGTATCCACAGGATAACATTGGGATATGCCGGAGTGACAGCGGAAATGGCACCAAACGGTCACGAGCTTTCTGGCCTCCTAGGATGCATCGGGGCTTCACCATATAATCCCGCCCACTGACTCAGTCAAATCAGTTATTTCCACAGCGATTAGGCAGGACCATCAGGTAGAAACCTATTTAGGCGATAAGAACACACATGCACACCCTTCCATACAAGAGGGAAGAGGTTTAGTGATTGTCAAGAACCTCAAATCAGGTGCGTCAGGGTGTGGATACCTGTGGACATAAGAGAAATTACGTTATCAACGGTAAGTTCTTACCATAACGTCTATTTCTCTGGCTGGGTCCACAGGTTATCCACAGGATAACATTGGGATTCCCAAAGCCAGTTTTAGTGGTGGGGACGCTCCTTATTACACAGGAGGACCTTCCGCCCGACGTCTGCGTCATGATGAATGTGTTTATGGAAGACCATGTGGCTGCCTTACAAATCTGTTCTGCTGAAGCACCCTGTTGTGCTGCCCATGAAGGACCTACCTTACGTGTAGAGTGAGCAGAGACATTAGCCGGAGTAGGGAGATCTGCATGAGAATAAGCTTCTGATATTACCATTCGGAGCCATCTTGCCAGTGTCTGTTTACTAGCAGGCCATCCTCTTCTATGAAATCCGTAGAGGATGAAGAGAGAATCTGTTTTTCTGATGGCACTAGTACGATCTATGTAGATTCTTAATGCTCGGACTACTTCCAGCGACGCTTCTCCCGCAGAAAGTCCCGATACCTGAAAAGCTGGGACTACAATCTCTTCATTAAGGTGAAACGTTGAAACCACCTTCGGAAGATAACCAGATCTAGTTCTGAGAACTGCTTTATCTGAAAAAAAACTTACACGACAGCGCTCCTAAATCTGATACTCTTCTAGCTGAGGACATTGCCAGTAGAAAGAGTACTTTAGCCGTCAACCATTTAAGATCTGCTCTCTTAAGTGGTTCGAACGGAGGTCCCTGAAGGAATCTAAGAACTAGATTCAAATCCCAGGGAGCTGCAGGAGGAACAAATGGAGGTTGAATGTGTACAACTCCCTTAAAGAAAGTACGTACATCCTGTAAATCAGCAATCTTACGCTGAAACCATACAGTTAACGCTGATACTTGAACTCTCAAGGAAGCTACTTTCAAACCCTTATCCAATCCTGCTTGAAGGAAATCCAAAATCCTGGATACTTTAAAAGATCTTGGATTCAAACTTTTTTCAGTACACCAATGAATATAAGCTTGCCATATTCTATGATAAACCCGAGCTGAAGAAGGCTTTCTTGCTCTAAGTATAGTTTGGATTACTTGTTTTGAAAATCCTCTAGCTTCTAAGATAGAGGTTTCAACAGCCACGCCATCAAAGACAGACGATACAGATGGCTGTGACAACAAGGACCCTGCATTAGCAGATCTGGACGTTGAGGGAGCAGTATCTGTGCTTCCACGGACATTCTCAGTAGATCTGTGTACCAATGCCGCCTTGGCCAAGCTGGAGCTATTAGAATTATGGCTCCCTTTTCTTGCTTTATCTTTCTCACTACTCTGGGTAACAGAGATATTGGAGGGAACAGATACGCCAGATGAAATTTCCATTCTACTGACAGTGCGTCTACAAGTACCGCTCCGGGATCCTTTGTTCTTGATCCGTACCTCGGAACTTTGTTGTTTAGACGAGACGCCATGAGATCTGTCTCCGGTAGACCCCATCTGTTCACTATCATCTGAAACACTTCTGGGTGTAATGCCCATTGGGTTTCCTGAATGGTGTGTCGACTGAGAAAATCCGCTTCCCAGTTCAGTACACCTGGGACAAATATTGCTGACAATGCTGGAAGATGGAGCTCTGCCCATCTTAGAATGGGAGTTACTTCCTCCATCAATCTTTTGCTGTGAGTTCCTCCCTGATGATTGAGGTACGCTACTGCTGTTGCATTGTCTGAGCGAATCTGGACCGGTCTTCCTTGCAGACTGTCCTTTGCCTGAACTAGAGCCATATAAATGGCCCTTATTTCCAACAGATTTATTGGCAGGCGACTTTCCCTTACGGTCCATTTTCCCTGGAACCAAAGGCTTCCGAGTACGGCTCCCCAGCCTTGAAGACTGGCATCTGTTGTCAGGACTTGCCATTCTTTTATCCAAAAGGGTCTCCCCTTGTTTAAATGGTCTGTCTGTAGCCACCACGCTAGAGACCTTTTTACATTTACTGGAAACTTTATCATCTGCTTTTTTATCGTCTGATGATTTCCGTTCCATTTGGTCAGAATAAGGCTCTGTAATGGTCTGGAGTGGAATTGCGCATATTCCACCATGTCGAAGGTTGATACCATCAGACCCAACAGTCGCATTGCTGCATGGACTGACATTGTCTGAGTGTGCAACACTTCCTGAGTCATGACCTGTACCTTGACTATCTTTTTCTCTGGTAAGAAAACTTTCTGTAGATCTGAATCCAATATGGCCCCCAAATGAACCATTCGCTGTCACGGATTCAGAGACGACTTTTCCCAGTTTATGAGCCACCCGTGTCTCTGTAAACAAACTACTGTCTGTTGAAGATGGCTCAAAAGTAACTCCTGCGAATGTGCAAGGATTAACAGGTCATCGAGTTATGGGAATATCCTTATCCCCTGCTTGCGGAGATGAGATGCCATAACCACCATAATTTTGGTAAACACCCTGGGTGCTGTTGCTAGCCCGAAGGGCAAGACCTGGAGCTGAAAATGTTCCTGGAGGATGTCAAACCTGAGGTAACACTGATGAGACCGTGCTATAGGCACATGTAGGTAAGCATCCTGTACATCCAGAGATACCATGTAATCTCCCGGTTCTATAGCCAACATTATGGAGCGTAATGTCTCCATGTGGAACCTTGGAATCCAAATGTATTTGTTTAACATTTTGAGATTGAGAATTGGTCAAAATGACCCATTTGGCTTCTGAATCAAAAATAGGTTGGAGTAAAACCCCTGTCCCTTTTGTGATGGAGGTACTGGGACAATCACACCTGACTGCAGTAATTTTTGGACTGCTTCTTGCAGGGCATTGGCCTTCGACTCTATACGAGACGGGCTGGTGCAAAAAAATCTTTGAGGATGCTGCCTCCTGAATGGGAACCCATACCCCTGAGATACCACCTTCTGCACCCAAGCATCTGTTGTCGACTGTTGCCATATGTGTGCAAAATGAAGGAGTCGGCCCCAACCCTGGAGTCCTCCAGGTGGAGGCCCGTCTCTTCAGGCTGATGGTTTCTGTTCAGGCTTGGAAGCTGGCTTTCTACTAGCCCATTGCTTCCTACCCCTGGCCGATCTATTGGACTGGGGTTGCTTAGACTCCTCTTTAGCTTTCGCTTTGCCTTGCCATCGAAATGGCCGAAACTTTGAACCCTTAGTCTTAGGGTTATAACTAGCCGGAAATCTGACCTTCTTTGATTCAGCTTCCGATTCTAGAATATCAGACAATTGTTTTCCAAACAATATATTACCAATGAAAGGCAATGCTTCCAATTCTTTCTTGGATTCAGCATCTGCTTTCCAGGTACGTAGCCAAACTGCTCTACGAGCGACTACTGTCAAGGCTGAAGCTTTAGAAGCAACTGTATCCATATCAATTGCTGCTTCTTCCAAGTATTGGGCAGATTGTCTTAAACGGCTTAAATTATACTCTTGCTCCCTTTTGGGTGGAGAGAGGCCATTCTCTAGTTCCTCTATCCATTCGCCCATTGCCTTTGCTATCCAGGCCGAAGCCATAACAGGTCTTACCACTGCTCCTGAGAGAGAAAATATATTTTTCAAGAAGCTATCTACCCTTCTGTCTGTGACATCATTTAGTGAGGTAGATGACAGTGGTAAAGCAGATTTATGCACAAGTCGCAGTACATGTGCATCTACTTTCGGAGGAACTTCTCTTTTCAAACAATCCACAGCTGGAAATGGATAACAAGAATCCCATTTTTTCGGAATCTTATACTTTTTACTGGGCGTCGCCCAAGATTCTTCCATCATTTCCATCAGTTCATCTGACGCTGGGAATTCAGTTTTAACTGTCTTTGTTCGTTTAAACACAGGTGCTTTAGATTTTGACACGGTTTTGGCTGATTCCTCCAAAGAGAGAACAGCCTTCATAGCATCAATAAGTTCAGCTACATCCTCTGAACTAAAACTCTGCGACTGATCATCAAACGGAGTATTTGAATATACTGTATCATCATCTGTTGTATCATCTTGTGTAGTCTGCCACATAGACGCATCTGTCTTAGTCTTAACTGTCCCTTGGTTACTTGTAGAGGCTACTGGAACCAAGCCGTAGGAAGGGAGCTGCATGTATGGGTTAATAGTGTAACCTAACCCCCGGGGTGGTGCTGCCGGAGTTAACCTGTCTTCTATTGAAGACAAAGTCTGTGCGAACATACTCCATGGTGGCTCTGCTGGTTGTTGAACCAATTCCTGTTTTCTACTTTGCTGAAAAGAAAAACAGTTCTCACACAACCCCTCATAAGTGACCAACTGGCCTATACCAATTAACCCTGTTTTACAAGATAAACATGTTAGGGATGTAGGAGTGCCTGATAAATTCTCCTCGTCACTTTTGCCGCTCACAGACATGGTAATATTCTGTTTATGACTACACAATTTGTGACTGAAAATCACATATATATATATATATATATATATATATATATATATATACATATCCCAAAATCCGGCACTCCACGAGAACAGACTTGTAACTTTACCGGGTGCCCTCCAGAGATCATGTCAAATGGCGTGTCTCATACATCCCATTAGACCATTGATGTATATGATCCCAAAGATACATAAGGACCCCGTGCGGCCGCCGGGACGTCCTATTATTGCGGCTAGAGGCTCGCTTTTCCAGCCCATTTCTACTTATTTAGATGCTTTGATGCAGCCCTGTGTGCAGGCCAGACCAACATTCCTTAAAGATACACATTCATTGTTGATGTCTTTGAAAGATCATGCTGACTTACCTGTTGATTGTACGTTATGCTCGGTAGATGTATGTAGCCTCTATACTTGCATTCCGCACATGGAGGGTGTGCAGACTGCTCGGAAGTTGTTGACTAATAATGTGCTGTATAAGGGCCCTAATATTGAATTATTTTTGGAATTATTATTGTTGGTACTTACGAGGAATTACTTTATGCATGATGGAAAGTTTTATATACAGCAATCTGGTTGTGCGATGGGGTCCAATGTGGCCCCATCGTACGCAAATGCGTACATGTTCGCAGTTGAACATGATGTATTTTTCTCGGATAAAAATATTGCAGATAACATTTTGGCATTCTATTGGTATATAGATGATCTGTTGATTATTTGGAGGGGAGAAGTAGAAACGTTTAAACAATTAATTGAAAAACATAATAAAAGTAATCATCCGGTACAATTTACCTTTACAGTAGACCAACATTCGGTT
>NC_086449.1:432042297-432047297 GCF_028390025.1 Pseudophryne corroboree | reverse complement strand
ATACACCTTATACACACAGCCTGGAGGTCGTTTTAGCCAATATTTTTTATAACTTTGTGTATTACACAAAGTGTGTGTACATTCACACAATTCATTTATGTTTCATATACACCTTATACACACAGCCTGAAGGTCATTTAATACAATATTTGTAATAACTTTGTGTATTAAACAAAGTTTGTGTACATTGAGCCATCAAAAAACATTGGTTTCACTATCTCACTCTCACTCAAAAAAGTCCGTATTTCGGAATATTCCGTATTTCGGAATATTTGGATATGGGATACTCAACCTGTATATAATATATGTTTGTGACGTGTATGGAACATATATGAATACCAGCATTTATAGATTAACACATAGAAGTGGAAGGAAATACTGTACCCATGAGACCTTTAATATTGTATAAGCTTATTTTATTATTAAAGCATGTCAGCAAGTTCAGTTAGGAGGAGTATGACACTAAACTATGTGGGCCGCATTTTATCATCATTTCCAGGGACACTGCTACTGAGCAGGTGCATATAAACATATCATATTCAGTATTGCCTAGGTGGGTCTTAGGAGTTGCACAAGTTATCATGATAAATGTATTCATTAAAAAGTCATTTCTCTAACGTCCTAAGTGGATGCTGGGGACTCCGTAAGGACCATGGGGAATAGCGGCTCCGCAGGAGACTGGGCACATCTAAAGAAAGCTTTAGGACTAACTGGTGTGCACTGGCTCCTCCCCCTATGACCCTCCTCCAAGCCTCAGTTAGATTTCTGTGCCCGACGAGAACAGAGCTGGATTAAGGCATCAGGGGGCCCGGGGTACTAAAGACAGGGGGGCCCTAAGGTGTAAATGTAAAATTATTATATATATTGTAACACTGTAGGGGTGCAAGGTGCCTTTTCCTGGGGAATATGGCAGGACGCAGCAGCTGAGGAACAACACAAGTCCAGTTTCTGGTACAACTGACCCCGGCCAGTTTTATTGAAACAGAAAATAAAACAAACCCCAAAATAAAAATACCTTGCCTGTCCGGCACTAACTAAACATAAGATGTTCCTAACTGTCACTAAACAAAACACAGAGTTCTTCAGTACATACTGTATAGCTTACTTGCATCAGAAAGCGTGTCTCTCACACACAGATCCTGCAGCCTTCCCAGGCAGTCTGCCCATACTAATCAGGTTAGAAGCACTATATCACTCTTACACAGCTGAAACCCTGATTAGCCCTCTGTGAGGCCAAAGACCCGAACTGGGCCCAATGTCTAGAACTCGCCTTATCTCTCTCTCAGAGCCTTTACCCAGCTTTTACAGCAAACTGAAAAGGTTCAGACAAAACAAAAAGCATTTTTCCTAGAAGTTAACATTTTCTAAAACATGTAAGACAAGAACCTGGGACAAATATACCTGCCCTCAAACACTATCCCAGTGTTCTTGTCACATATCCCCCTCCCCTGTTTCGACCTAGGGGCCGGAACACTTGTAGCCCCCAAACAGAAGATGCGAGACAATGCATCTGCGTTGGCCAATTGTGTTCCCGGTCTATGTTCGACAGTAAACTTAAAGTCCTGCAACGCTAGAAACCATCTAGTTACACGAGCATTCTTGCCTCTATTTACATACATCCATTTTAAAGGGGCATGGTCTGTCACTAGTCTGAATTGTCTACCCAAGAGGTAATATCTCAAGGTATCTAGTGCCCACTTAATGGCCAAAGCCTCCTTTTCCACAATGGCATACCTTTTTTCATGCTCATTGAGTTTCCTACTCAAATAAATGATAGGGTGTTCGTCCCCATCTCTGGTTTGGGACAGCACAGCACCTATCCCTACCTCTGAGGCATCTGTCTGTACCACAAATTCTTTTGAAAAATCTGGTGTTATCAACACCGGTTGTGAACACAAAGCCACTTTTAACGCTTGGAACGCCTTTTCTGCATCAGGGTTCCATTTCACCACATTTGACTGCTTCCCTTTGGTAAGGTCTGACAACGGCACCGCTGTGGACGCAAAATTAGGAATAAACCGTCTATAGTACCCAGTAATTCCCAAAAAAGCCCTTACCTGTTTTTTATTCACTGGACGAGGCCAGTTTTGAATAGCATCAACTTTATTCAATTGGGGCCTAATCAGACCTCTGCCTATGGTGAAGCCCAAGTATTTGACCTCCTCCATTGCGAGGCAGCACTTCTTTGGGTTAGCAGTTAACCCTGCCTCTCTGATTGAGTCCAGTACTGCTTGTACTTTAACCAAATGTGACCCCCAGTCTGTACTGTGAATTACCACATCATCCAAATAGGCAGCTGCATATTTTCTATGGGGCCTCAAAATTTTATCCATCGCCCGTTGAAAGGTTGCTGGAGCCCCATGCAACCCAAAGGGTAACATCTTATACTGGTACAGCCCCTCCGGAACCGAAAAGGCTGTTTTTTCTTTGGCGCTATCAGATAAAGGTATTTGCCAGTAACCTTTGGTCAGGTCCAATGTGGTGAGAAACCTGGCTGTTCCCAGCCTTTCTACAAGCTCATCCACACGGGGCATGGGGTATGCGTCAAACTTGGACACCTCATTTAACTTACGAAAGTCATTACAGAAGCGTATGCTACCGTCGGGCTTCGGGATGAGCACTATGGGACTGGACCACTCACTGTTAGACTCCTCTATGACTCCAAGTTCTAACATGGTTTTAACTTCATTAGAAATAGCTTCTCGCTGAGCTTCAGGAATCCTATATGGCTTTAAATGAACCCTGACCCCTGGTTCTGTGACAATGTCATGTTTTATTATGGTCGTTCGGCCAGGCAGCTCTGAAAATACCTCCCTATTTTGGATGAGAAATTCTTTAACCTGATTGTTCTGATCAGCTGATAATGTCTCTGACACCTTCACTGCGGGAAGCAACCGGGGTGAAGACACCGAAGGGCAAGGCTCCGCTGACAGAGACAACCTATCTTTCCAGGGTTTGATTAAGTTAACATGGTAGATCTGTTCGGGTTTTCTCTTTCCCGGCTGGTATACTTTGTAATTAACCTCATTCACTTTTTCCCTAATCTCAAATGGACCCTGCCATTTAGCTAGGAATTTGCTTTCCACAGTGGGTACCAAAACAAGAACTCTATCTCCAGGAGCAAATTCCCGTATCTTGGCACTCCGGTTATAGACCCTCTGTTGAGCACTTTGGGCCTGTTCCATGTGCTCTCTGACAACAGGTACCACGGCTGCAATCCTATCCTGCATTTGTGTTACATGCTCAATAACGCTTCTATAAGGAGTGGGCTGTCCTTCCCACGTCTCTTTGGCAACATCCAACAGCCCTCTGGGGTGTCTACCATACAACAAATCAAATGGAGAAAACCCCGTAGAGGACTGAGGAACTTCTCTGATGGCCATTAACAAGTAGGGCAACAAACAATCCCAGTTTTTCCCATCTCTCTCAACAACCTTTTTTAACATACTTTTTAATGTTTTATTAAACCTTTCCACCAACCCGTCAGTTTGGGGATGGTAGATGGACGTCCTGAGGTGAGTGACCTTAAATAACTTGCACAATTCTTTCATGATCCTTGACATAAATGGAGTACCTTGGTCAGTCAAAATTTCTTTTGGTATTCCCACTCTACTAAATACCTGCACCAGCTCCCTAGCTATCGCCTTGGTTGTGATAGTGCGTAAAGGGACAGCCTCAGGATATCGAGTGGCATAGTCCATAATTACCAGGATATACTGATGGCCCCGAGCAGACTTTAACAAGGGCCCCACGAGATCCATGGCTATTCTGTCAAACGGGACCTCTATAATAGGCATGGGAACTAGTGGGCTCCTGAAATGGGGTCTAGGGGCATGATACTGGCACTCAGGACAGGAAGAACAATATTCAGACACTTCTTTATAAACCCCTGGCCAAAAGAACCTTTGTAAAACTCTTTCAGTGGTTTTTTCTGCCCCTAAATGTCCTGCGGTAACGTGACTGTGAGCTAAATCTAGTACCGTTCTCCGATAAGGCTGGGGAACTACCAGCTGTTCCACCACATCCTCACCCCTTTTGACAATGTGGTACAAGAGCTCATTACAGATGGCCATGTGGGGATACGTAACCCTGTCACCTGGTACCACAGGTTCCCCATTAACAATCTTAACATTCTCTCTAGCCTTTATTAAGGTAGGATCCTTTAACTGTTCAGACGCAAACAGATCCTTCTTTACCTCCAGGTCAGGCACGCTTTCAGTTCTAACTACTATGTCTCTGTTCCCGGCAAGAGGGTCCTCACTGGACTCCCCATCTGTCACTTCCCCAGCCAAACTAGCAAAAGGCAAAGGGCCAGAAAGTTCCGAAGACCCACATACATCCATAAAATCACCGGTATTATCAACTGGCTTTTTACTTCTCACATCTGTTGATAACCGTGATTCCCACAGTTTCCAAAAATGAGGAAAATCCCTCCCTATTATGGCCTCATGCACCAAGGTAGGGACCAGTCCCACTTTAACCATTGCTGACCCACAACAAGTTTCTATATTCACCTCAGCAGTGGCATAATGTTGGGTATCCCCATGTATGCAAGTTACCCCAATAGGTATTTGCTGGACCTTTAAGGGGTTCACTAACCCAGCTTTCACGAGGGTAACTAAACTTCCTGAATCTAGCAAGGCCTCTACCCGGTTACCTTCTAAGAACACATCACACATTTGTTTTTCCAGCTCAGGTGAAGGTACCACAGTACAGGCTAACCTAGCAAAGAAAGATATTCTGCGACATTCAAAGGCAGCATCACATTGCATGGGTTCTTGCGTGACTGGGCAATTGGCAATAACATGACCTGGCATACCACACCTAAAACATTTAACCACACGATTATCAACCCATTTGGGCAGCATAGACCGTTCTAGCCCCATTGGCCTGTTTCCAGGGCCAGTGTTTACAGTCTCTCCAGCCTTGCGTTCTCTTAACCGCCCAGCAACGTTTTCCCACGGAACAGTCTTACCAGTCTTTACTGAAGGGCGCTGTCG